>NW_020175532.1:174841-243324 GCF_003031525.2 Neophocaena asiaeorientalis asiaeorientalis | reverse complement strand
GAGGGAGGCGGGGAGGGAGGGAGGACTGACTTCATAGGATTCAGTTTTATCCAAATAAGTTCTTTCCCTTTTTAATGTATGATTATCAAGATTCTTAGCACTTATTAATGCCTATGGTTTTATCATATCATGTACTCTTGGTTTTTAAATGATAAATCTATAAAATTCAATAAAGCTTCCTTAGAGTCCTTCTATGCAGCACCTGTTATTTTTGATACTTGTATGGAGTTTCATATTTTCTGTAAATTATCAAGCCAAATTACATAAGCACATCTGCTCATCTAAGATATTTCATAAAGAATAAAGATGGTTACAATAGGATGGCTAATTTCCCAATATTAACTGCAGGATAGTCTCTGATTTTAGAGCACAAGAGCAAGATTATACTTTCCAGTAGGAAATAATTTGAAGGTATTTGCAGAACAGCTTTAGTCTTTGTTTCAGTCTTTTAACAGCAATATATTAGATTATAGCTGACTGATTCTTAATGCAAAAGCAAAATATGAAAATCTAACTTACATGTCAAAGCAAAGACAAGATGGTAAGAGAGGTTGAGAGGCTAAATTAATCATTTTATATTTATAATTAGAATGTGTCTGTACCTATAATACATGACAATATGCATACTTTTATATGAAAATAGTGATTATATCAGATCATGAGTTTGCTTTTCTTCCAGTGAAGGGGCTTCCCCTCATTGGCTTCAAGTTATTTTCACTAATGAAGGAAGACATTATTGATGTCTTTGGAAAAACTTTCTTCAAAACCAACTCCTTGAAATTTGAAACTTATCTAATCAAAATATTCCACTTTAGAAGCAATACCCACTCATTTTATTACTATAAGCTTAATGGTTCTAGAGGAATTGCATTTAATATTCCCTTTGAATCTGATTTTTCAAAATCAATTAATTCTTAATTCTAATTTCAGTTTTCCTGGGCCATTGATTCTTTTCCTCATTAGGCTCTTTTAATCACTTGACTTCCTCAAAAAGCAGCAGTTGAAGTTTCTTAGAGAAAAGTTTCCTATGAAAAAAAATTAAATGAATATGAATGTATCAACCTAAATATGCCTTCACGACTAACACTATTTTCTCTGCATTTTTCGTGCAAAGAAGTGTACACCAGGCAAACAAAATGAGTAACATCTCCAATTCTTTCTGCACATATCTCTCCAACCATCACTAGCACTCTTGGAGCCACCTGGCACTTTATAAGAATATTAAATGCAATGTTAAATTTTGTAGTGTGTGCTGCAGTGGGTATGGTAATTTTTTCAAAACATTGAAACAGACTAGAAAAAAATTATCTTCATATACTGTCAAATGTGTGAATAACTATTTTCTTAAATGTTTGTAGTCCTTTACTTAATTTGGATAGAGTGTGTGTGTGTGTGTGTGTGTGTTTGTAAATTTTTTACTACCTTTTTGGGACTGATACTTAACCCTTCTCATTTTTGCTATATTTCTCAAAAATATTTCTATCTTCACAAATGTTCCTATTTTGAAAACATTATTTTACAAAGTTGTTTCTAGAGCCAGTGTTCTAGAGTCTGTCAAATTTAATCCAATAATCCATAAATTCACAAAGCTGCCTGAGATTTGGGGACAAATAATTATTTGTCAGGCTTGAGGAGACTGACAGAGTCATTGCTAGGTGACTCAGAACACTCATTTACTCACTGATTCATTCTTTCAAAAGTTTGAGCATCTGCTATGAATTGAACAAGTGGTTTGGATCTTTGCATGATCTTGTGGAGTCAATTATCTGTGTTAATGACATTCAGAATCTGGATCAGCCAAAACAATATTTCTCTTCCCATCCTTCTTTCTTACCCCCTTCTTCTCCCCATAAGCACTTTCTTATGTGTTGAGTCATAAGAAATGGAAATTTGTTGGCGACTTATTCCTTTAACTGATGAATGTCATTATCAATTTTTCTTTCTTCTCCCATAGTATATTGCTGATAACTCTATTAAAGTGCTGGTTCTTATTACCTCTATTCTCATCATATTTTTGTCACTAATTAGTTTTATATTGACCCTCTCCCACCAATTATAGTGAAAGCTCTCTGAAGGCAGGGTGTTTTTCAAATCCAATTTAGTTTTGGTACTTGGTGCTACACAAGGGTCTCAGATAAAATGGAGGCTTACCAAAAAAGAGTCAAAGACATAACGAGAATGAATACCAAAAGTGTTCAAATAACTTTAAGAACACTGTCTTTGGAGGCCAAATTTCTATAACTATAATTTAAAAAATAAATATAACATTTGCCTTTTAAAACTAAGTCATTTCTCTGCTTTAGTATCATTTCAATCTCTGTTGCCAGGAGGCTGGTGCCCAATATTTTTTCTCTCAAGGACTGTTCTCAAGATAGAATCCCACAGATGTAGAGAACAAACGTATGGACACCAAGTGGGGGAAAGTGGTGGGTGGTGGTGGTGGTGGTGGTGATGGTATGAATTGGGAGATTGGGATTGACATATATACACTAATATGTATAAGATAGATAACTAATAAGAACCTGCTGTATAAAAAAATAAAATAAAATTCAAAAATTAAAAAAAAAAAAGAATCCCGCAGAGAACATGGAGGCACTGTTAGAAGGGAATACACTCTTGATAAGGATAATGTGTCACCATTCTAAAGTAGATGTGAAACTCAAGCAAGGGATATATCCTTAACCATAAGAACAGGCCTCCAATTTTGTAAGTTTCAGCATTGACAGAGTAGTATGAAATGTATTCTTGAGTCATAATACCAATTTGGTACCCTCAATTTTATATGAATTACCTGATTTTGTTGAGCAACCTTAAGATAATGTGATTATTGCTTTACATAAATTATTTCATGAAATCCTCAAGCAATACTATAAGAAAGGGATTATCTCAAGTTTCTAGAAGAAACTGACATCAAAGAGATTAAGGAATTTGCCTGAGGCCACACAATAAGTAAGTGAAGGACTCATATTAGCACATAGTTTTTGTTTTGTTTTGTTTTTACTCCAAATCTATGTTCTTTCTACTGATTTGCATGTTTTCTGGACTCAGACAATTTCTTTCTAAAAATTAGTTAGATGATGGGCTAGAAGTAAAGAGGAGTTGTTGGTGTTTATACCTATATTATTATTATTGTTGTTACTGCCATTATTATTATCATTTATTTTAAAAACATATACTCTATCTATCTAAAATATTTAATTCCCAGGATTGAGAACCACTGCCTATGTAATACAAATGTGCACACAATGTAATGTGTAAAGAACCTTTTATAAAAATTCTTGATGTGGTATATTTTCAGAGTAGTTTTTCCAAAAAGTTGCTTAGTTATCTGTAAGCACCGTAAATACGAACAGCATTTGTTAACTCTCCCTATGGTCTGAAAGCTCAGAACCTAACTATATCAGAGTAGGCTAGGATATTCTGCAGTAACAAACAACCTCAACATCTAAGCAGCTGAACACAGCAGTTCATTTCTCACAGGTTCAAAATCCACTGTGATTCCCAATACCGTTCCAAGATTTTATATAGTGACAAAATGATCCTCAGCACTTCTTGTTGCCTTTTTTAGGCACTGTGACGAGGGAAGAAATCACAAGGAGAGCTCAGCTCCACTATTTGTCAGAATGGATGTGTATTAATCAAAGGCCATTTGTTAGAACTATTCACAAGTCCTCACATAATTTCAGGGAGGCTAGGTAATGCAGTGAAGCACATAGACTATGTGGTTGACAGTACTGTCTCTGCCACAGTAACTGAACTAAAGGGACAAGTTCATTTGAGTTTAATTAGAGAGAATATGCAGGAGGGGAGTTGAGGTGCTGGAAGGCTGTGGATAGTAGTACAAGCAGTAGAATTTGAAATGTCCTATATAGCTTCACTCTCCTGAAGATACAGGTTTTCAGAAGATGCTTTTTTTCCTTCCCCCCCCACAATAGGCTGCTATTTCTGTTCCTGTTTTCTTTCTTGAAAAATTATGTCTTGAAAATTTTAGAGTTGTATCTATATTAGAGTGAAATGAAAGCAAGAAATTTCCCCCTTGCATTGGCAATATAGCCCAAGAAACACAGCGTACGTCAAATGGCAAGAACATGTATGTCAGACACGGGGGGATGAAAGTCAGGTTGTTTGACATTATTTCAATGTGACTGCCTATGATAAAAAAGATGAGTTAATTTGGATCTCCTATATAGTACCCATCAGATGAAAGTAATCTTACAATAAAAACCTCTGAATGCATGGAACGTTTGTGTTTTTTTCCTATCCTGGTTACTTTGGCACATACCTATGAAAATATACAGAAGCACATGATTCATCTAGGGAATTTGTTGTTAAGAGCAGCACCTCTAGGTAGTTTCCAGTCTATAATGGTTAATGACAGTAAACTTTTATAACTTTTCCTGAGAGTCACATGTGGAGAATCTCTGGCTAGTTAAAGGAGGAGCACCATTTTGAGCAACAAGAGGAAGCAGATAATTTTTTTCAGTGTCAGGTACTAAAAATCGGTTGTTTTATCTATTAGCAATTAGTTTTCTCTGCTGAAGTTAGGTGTGTTTTATGGAATAGTCTATTCTAGGGTTTGTTCTCTTTTTACAAAGTCTTGCCTTACATTTATTCCTTAGTTTGCTTTTCTCTTGGTCCTCTATCCAAATTCTAATGTCTGTTCAAATTGTTCAACCTAATTCTTAAGCAGTTATTCAATTCAGGTAGCTATTGAGTTATACAAAGCTTAACCAGGTGAGGCCTCCTCACCTTGATGGCTGATAATCAGTTGATGAAGAGAGCCAATATTTGTGTCATGTAAGAATATAAATATCATGTACAGTAACATAGAGGCTGAGAAAACATTTGATAGGAGCTGTTAAGTGATTGAAAGGCATAGTGGCACGTAAACGGAACTGTAAAGGATGGTGAGATTTTTCATAACTGGATGTGGGAGCAAGGAGAAGTTTTTAGAGTAGTAACAAGGTAAGTAATTGTATAGATATGGGGAAATATTTAGAGTGTGGGGAAGATTTTGATCTAATATAGGTCAACAAAGTCTGTATGAGAAGGCAAATTTTCTGGAAAGTATATGTTATAGCCTGTTCAGGAAGGATCTACAATTTTCATTCTAAAGGGTAAGCTCAGCCTGTAAGCAGTCAATGATTATTGGACTATGGGTGATATGATCATGCCAGGCTCTGTGGAAATGAATTAAATATGGAAAATTTAATAAGGAAAACATTTAAGAGGTTATTGAAATTTCTTGTGAGAAATGATGAGAGGTGAAATCAAATCAGTAACATAAAGGAAAGGGGATGAATGTCAGAGATGTTTGTGGCTAGATGTCCTTTCTGTTTACCATAGAAGGATGTGAAGAATTAAAAGACTTGTCGACTTAAGGATAAATAATTGGGTATTTTTGGTGGCTTTGTCAAAGACAAAGCTAAAAGCACAAATAGACTACGTTTTGTGGTACATAAATTTATATTTATGTGGTACATATTCATTTATACATAAATAACTTTATGTATTTCAGAATATGGGTTTGGCAAAGAGAATTACTTCAATTCAGCAAGCAGACTGGACTTTGCTTTACCTGATTAGCCATACTCAGTGAATCCTATTCCAGCAGGATGTAGTAAAAATCGTGTACATGTGAGGTCAGATTTTTCTTGAACCAGAGGTCATCTAATCTCCTGTGTGCTAGATCTGATTCTCTTGTCCAAAACCTTATCTGACTGACAGAATTGATCTCCATTTTAGGCATACTTCTTCATATCTGAATGTTAGATGGTTTTTGAGCAATATTTCCTTCTTGACCTCTACTGTTTTCAAACTTCCTAATCTGTACCACTTTACTGACTTGCCATTTATTACCACCTCTCCACTATATCTGTCTTGATTGTTTTGGTTCTGGATTTCATCCTTTTACCCTTTACTTACCACTGCCTCTGACCCAGAAATAGGGCTTATACCTCACTCTTAGATAATATGATACATAATAAAGAAGCATCAAAGTAGAATTAAGATAGAAACAGCCATGCTGGATAAGTCTATAAGACCAATTCACTTCTTGGTAACTTTTTTTGTGTAAATGGAAGTTATCAGTGAACATTTGGAGAGGGAATTGTCCAAAAGTCAGGGACTCATTTAGTGCTTAGTGTATAGATCAGGCATAAGAGCAAACATCAGGGGAAACTTAGTTATATGAAAGTAACAACTTTTCTAGTTCTCTTCAATGCCCTAGCCAGTCATTAAAGGCAACTAGTATTAATAGTGAAGGGAAAACTTAAAAGCACCATTTGTTACAATTATTAGTAATCAGTGTATACCAGGATACCTAGACTCATGGCATATTAAAGTTGGTACTTATGTGTGATATTATCCTGTAATTTACTTGCAGATAGGATGGCCAATTTTATTTTTTCCATTCTGCTGCATTATGTCTACTTCTCTATATACAATGAACAGTAAGGGATGGGGTCATAAGTGTGACTTGTATTGATGAAATAAATATAATATTTCAGCCTGAATATCAGACTTTTTTCCCTATTCTTATTTTATGAAGAATTTAAAACAAACTGAATCATTTTGAGAGAGAATGTTTCACTCCATATAGCACATACAGTTCTCAGAGGATGGTATTTATGTTTCTTTGAATGGCAGTCAACACTGTAGAAATTCAGTTAGAAGAATTGTAGGTCAAGGATCTTGGATGTGAATGACACTGGCAGCCTCAAGAGATGATCAGGGGATAAGTTTTTTTGAACTTTGCCAGTCAATTTTTAGAAGTCAGAAATCTTACAAAGAACCCTAAGGAAAGGTTTGTCAAATGCAGTTATATTCTAGAAAAATGGAAGCAATATAAAACAAGACAGAAAGCAAAAGACAAGTAAGGCGAACTTCAGGTCACAATTAGTGATAAAGAGGAACTTCTTTATGTTTTTGTTTTTTTACTTTCTATTTTGAAATAATTTTAGATTTACTGAAGAGTTGCCAAAATAATTCAGAGAGGTCCTGTATGCTCTTCATCCAACCATCCCTAATGTTCATGGCTCTTATGATCTGGTATATTTATCAAAACTAAGAAATTAACATTGATGTAATGCTATTAGCTAACTACAAACTTGTATTTCACAGGTGTTTTCAGTAATATCCTTTTTCTGACCCAGGATTCAGTATAGGATACCATGATTCACTTGGTCATCATTCTCAGTCTCCTTCAACCTGTGATTGTTTTTCCGTCTTTCCTTGTTTTTATTTGTATTTATTTATTTATTTATTTTTGCCTTGTCACTTTTAAAGCATACTGGTGTGGTAGAATGTCTCAGTGTGGGTTTATCTGCCGTGTCTCATAATTAGACTGGGCTTGTGGATTTTGAGGAAGGATACCACAGAGACTAGTGACCTTCTTATAATATCTACATTAACTGTTACTGTTAATTTTACCCTTTATCACTTGGTTAAGATGGTATTTCCAGGTTTCTCCATAATAGGTTTTACATTCCTGGTATTACCTTTGAAGTCTTTTTAAAGATAAGTTGTGTATGTCCAGATCTTTTGCTGAAATACATATGGTGATGCTTTGAAGGTATATATGGTCTAGAAATGCATTTTACCAGACAATGAGGACTAGACTAACTGGTCACGGTGTTTCATTCCTTTTAATGCCAGAACTTATGTTTCAGTGATGTTTCACTGATTGAAATAATAATGGTTACCATTCATTGGTCATCTAACTTTAATATGCCAAGCAACCCCAGAAGGTACACAACATTACCATCATTTTACTATGAGATATATGACCTTCAGAACTGTTTGAAATTAATGACTTAAAATACCACTGGTAAATCTAAGTTCAACATCTGATGCTTCCATAATTTCTCACCTTTTCTCATGAAGCAGTATTCATTTATTTATTTCAACGTTTAAGAAATTTTACTTTATTGAAATTCAGTTGATATATAATGTTTTGTTAATTTCTTCAGTATAGCAAAGTTATTTATGTGAGACAATAACTCTGACCAGGATTGCTAGAGAGGAGAGGGGATTAAACTCCACATTCCACTCTCCTTGTAGGGTGTTGTTCTTTACTAAACAAAAAATAGAGAGCCAATGCTACATTCCATGGACTTTATTGCAACATGGGTTTAGATGTAAATTGGTTCCACCCTTTAAATGGACTCATACAAGGTTTGGTATTCTTCAGCTTATTGAGTCAAGAGCCATTTGCAGTGGAGGCAATAATTGCATGGGCTTGATTATGGATTCTTGACACTTTAATTAGTTTAAGAACTAAACTAATTCTTAAGGACCACTCTTAAGCTCTTCTTTCCAGGACAGTAGCTTTCCTAATGGGTTGATTCTGTTCTGTTCTGGGAGGTTTTCCTCCATGGCCACATTTTGAAACACCTGCTCTTACAATTACTTTTGCTGATACTTAATCTCTCTTGATGTAGTTACCTAGGGAGCTTCCTATTATTAACAATAAACCTTGGTAGCTATGGTTAATTAATAGTCAACTTGATAGATAGCATTTTAGATAGTGGAAAAAATAAGTGCAAAGGTCCAGAAGCAAAAAAGAGCACAGCTTGTGTTGGAAACAAATAAATAATGCCTGTGTTGCTAGAGAGCAGAGAGATAAGTTAAGGGTACCTTTCCAGGAGATGAATGAAGAAAGCTTGGATGTGGTTGTCCAGGGTTGTATTTTGATCCTTATGTCAAGGGCAGTGTCAGACATAAAAGTTAAGCCTGGGAATAATGTGTGTGTGTGTGTGTGTGTGTGTGTTTTAAGGATCATTCTAATGCTTGTGTAAAAAATGAATTTTTGGTTTTTAGAATAGTGCTGGAACTTGAGTTGAGTCTTTTGCAAATAAACACAGAAAATAATGGCACATGGACTAGTATGTTAGCAATAAAGGTCGAAGAAACTCTGTGGATTAAAGAGATAATTAAGATTTGAAGTTCCTAGGACTGTTAGTCAAATAGCCATGGGAATTGAAGGGAAATGGGGTTAAAACATGATTTCAAGTTTCTAGTTGGTAAAATGGAATGGAAGGTAATGACTTTAATGGGGACATGGATCACTGAAGTACAAGGATTATTAAGGAGGATTAAAAACTCATATTTAAACATGTTGAATTTGAGTTGCCTGTGGGAAAGTTAAGAAAGAGGATGAATTTGACTTGTTACATTTACAAGTTAAAGCAATGGAGATAAATGGTGAAAAAACATAGACTTAAATAAGTGTCATCTTAATTAGGTTATTAAGTATTAATCATAAATAGTAAAATCAAATTAAAATCTTAGAATTCTAAATTCTGTATTTTAGGTGTCAGAAGGTAAAAATCTAGGTAAAATAAAATTATTAAACCAAAATTAAAAAAATTATGAACCAGATTAAGTCTGATTTTTAATATCTTCCATGAAACAATGCAGTGTTTCTCAGAAAATAGTGCAGATTACACATCAGTTTTAGTCTGGGAATATTTGTGCCCTGAAAAAGGAAGAACACGTGCAGAGTTCAAAAGTGTCTAAAAATAAAACAAAACAATATAAATTTTTTTAGGATTATAATTAAACAATAAGGGGCACAAGTTCATTTGGATTAATAGCTAACTAGATAGAAAATAGATATTTGGCTATTTGATTATAAATTAAAGAAATAGTCTTTCATAAAAACTAAAACTGAATCTTAGTACAAAAACATACGATTAAGGCAAAAATTTTTAACTACTAAAAGGAATAAAGGTAAAAATAAGTTAATTCTTAAAGGGAGGCAAAGATAATTTCTTTTCATTAGTTTGCTCATATTTGGCCTTTTTATATCCTTCATTCTCTTGACAGCACCATGAAATGCCTTGACATCCTCTGGGCTTAATAAGCTGTATACATCAAAACCCACATTGCCAGTAATATTTCTCATATTTCATAATGCAATGTTTTAATCATAAAGGAATAATAGAATGAAGGAAAAGATACTCTTATATAGGATGTGATGATTCATGAATTCCAACATACCAGTGATTTGTATAAATCAAGGTGAATGAGTATAAACTACATAAAATAATAGAGGTTAAAGAGAATTTACAGTAACTCACTTGGTGTCTAATGAATTTTTAATTCATGCAAGTTTTTTTTAATGTTTTTATACAGCAGGTTCTTATTAGTTATCTATTTTATAGCAAGTTTTAATAGAAGGAAAATAGCAAAGGCATTTCAAAATTTATGTTGAGATGCACTCAGTTTAAATTAATTCATTGCCCCACTGGAGCAGAAAACAGTAGGCTTTATGAATATTAGGAATATTGTCTGATGGGTAGTATCATATATGTTACATTTGACTTCTGCTACATTGTGTAGCAGGATGGAAATAAAATGAATTCGGATCCTACATAAAATGACTGTAACTATATATACAATGGCTATTTTGATGTAACTTAAAGTGAAGCACTGTATTTTGTTTGATGATATCTTAATTTATGTCATAGTTTGTTTTGCTCTATGCTAAAATTCATTTGAAAGAAAAGAAATAATTGGGTATCTTATACAAACATGAATATAAAGTTGTGAAAAAGATATTTTTCTTAACAAATTATTGACATTAGTTTGGATATTTTAAATACTATGTAAATAATGAGCATGTTAGCCTATTGATGTTGGTTTGCATATTTTATATACTTTCTGTACTAATACTGATTGTTTTGTAGTTGAAATATTTGAGACTGTACTTCAATAATATTTGTTAAATTAAATTGCTATTGCCATAGATGTGAAATAGGTTTTGCCAAAAACACTGGCTTTTCATTGGTTATATTTCATAAATTCTACTCATTAAGTTGTGTTAATGTAAGGATTATTCTACTTTTGAGGAAAATTGCACAAATGCATTTGTTTTTAGATATTTTAAAGGAATAGCTAAGAATACTTATTAAGAAGTAAAGCTAGATTTTTTTCCTTCTTTTTCTTTAATATTGTTAATTATTTCTTTCCTTCTGTGTATGCATATTCTATATTCATCTTTAAATTCATGATATTGATTGAATACCTGCTAGGTTCACATCACTTGTTTAGGTGAAAAGAAAAATTTGTAAAGTATGGAAAATTATTTACCTGCCCTTATGCACTCAATTTGCAAGGTTGTATCTTATAAACTGTAAATCTTACTATTCATTTCTTTATTCCTTCATTGTGTGCTGAATGAACAAGCAGGGCCAAAAATGGAGCTAACTTCTGAAAAAGTTTATGTATTTCTTTTTCCCATACACTGTTTCATTTTGTAGCCCCTCCTCTATCAAATCGTACAACCGTTCTCTAGTACCTGTTTCCTTTTAGGTCTCAAATATCATTACATATTTGTCCCACTCAAATTACCTTTCCAAGCTTATTTCTAATACTCTTTTAAATAGAAATATTTTTCATCAAAATTTGTGACCTTGCTTAGATTTAAAATGTGCCTGTCCATGGACAGTGGCTCTCAGAGCCCTTTAAGACCCACATCATTGACGTAATCTTCCCATCAAGAAGTCATCTCCTCCCTCTCTGAACTGCCTCAGTTCTTCTAGGCTGTCATCTTAAGATGCTTGAATTACAACTATTCATGTACTTAGACTCATAGAAAATTAGAGTTTACAGAAATATTAGAGACTTTCTGGTGCAATACCCTCACTTTGCAGATGTGGAAACTTACATTTGCAGAGGAAGAGTGACTTTGAAATAGTAGGTTAGAAATTTGCTTTATCTAACCATCTATGTAAAGAATGAAACCTTTAAACTCAAGGCATGTTTGCTGCCGATACCTGACATCTGTTAGTGACACAGGGCTTCATCAACTCTCAAAATGGTCCCACGTTACAAGGACAGTAGTGGGGCCACACCTTCTCAGTCAGTTCATGTTTGCATTTCTTTGAGACACAATGCATTTTAACATTATTAATCAGAGAAGGTTTCTTACTTCCTTTGCAAAATGAGAGAATAATGCCACGTTTCTCTCAAAGCTCAATGTAAATGTGTATGGTTCTCTTACTCTAAGAAAAAAGCCCTAAAAGCATGAGTTTTATGGATAATGCATATAAGTACATTAATTCTTCTTAACACCAGGAGATTTTTAAGGTACTACAAATATGGCATTACTCTATTAAACAACTCATTCATGCTTTACTTAGAAACCAGAGTCCCTGGTTGATGAATCCATTTTAACCTCTAATGTATATGCTCCCTCTGTGTAAGGGAATGTTATATTCATTTTTAAATCCTCAATTTAATTGTAACACTATTGCTTTTAAAAAGTCAGATATCAGTAAATTGTGCAGTAAATATGCATTAGATGCATAGGACAACAAATTGAATATTAAAAGGGATAATATATAATTTTTAGATCTATACATACACATAATACAGTATAGTATGCAATGATTATGCACAATGACTGGTTTTGATTGGATAGGTGTATCCTCATGAAATACTGTAAATTATTGGAAGAACTGATCAGCTTTCATTTAATTAAATACTCTTAAAAACAATAAAATATTTTAGTAACTCTGAAAGGCGTAGAACACTATTTCCATGTTCCAGGAATGTAGGGGGACCATGAAGTGTTGAAAGGCGTTGAGTGAAAGTGTTATAGGAGGCCAGGAAATGAATGGTGAATGTATATACTTGGCTGGTATGAGAGTGTGCAGATCTGTAGACTGTGTTTATGAAATCACAGATGTTTGGAGCTGAAAGGCTTTCAGCTTTTCACCAATAAGTATGATGTTAACTGTGGGTTTGTTGTAAATAGCCCTTATTATGTTACGATACGTTCCCTCTCTACACACTTTGAGAGTGTTTATCATGAGCGTGTGTTGAATTTTATCGGTGCTTTTTCTGCATCTATTGAGATGATCTTGTGATTTTTCTTATCCTTCATTTTGTTAATGTAGCGTATCACATTGATTTGTGAGTGTTGAATAATCCCTGGAATAAATCCAACTTGATCATGGTGTATGATCCTTTTTATGTATTGTTGGATTCAGTTTGCTATTTTGTTGAGGATTTTTGTGTCTGTATTCATTAAAGATATTGGCCTGTAATTTTCTTTATTTGTAGTGCCTTTGTCTGGTTTTGGTGTCAGGGTAATTGTGGCCTCGTGGAATCAATTTGAGAGTGTTCCATCCTTTTCAATTTTGAGGGAATATTTTGAAAAGGATAGGTATTAGTTCTTTTTTATATGCTTGGTTGAATTCTCCTGTGAAGCCATCTGGTCCTGGACTTATGTTTGTTGAGAGGGTTTTTTTTTTTTATTACAAATTTAATTTCACTGCTAGTAATCGGTCTGTTCAAATTATCTGTTTCTTCTTGATTCAGTATTGGCAAGTTGTATGTTTCTAGAAATTTGTCCATTGCTTCTAAGTTGTCCAATTTGTTAGGATAAAGTTTCATAGTATTCGCTTATGATTTTTTTGTATCTCTGTGGTATCAGTTGCTATTTCTCCTCTTTCATTCCTTTTGTTTATTTGGGTCCTCTTTTTTTCCTTGGTGAGCCTGACTAAAGGTTTATCAATTTTATTTATTTTTTCAAAAATCCAGCTCTTGGTTTCATTGATCTTTTCTATTGTTTTTTGATCTCTATTTTATTTCTTTTCTCTCTGAACTTTATTATTCCCTTCCATCTGCTGACTTTGGGCTATGTTTGTTCTTCTTTTTCTAATTCCTTTAGGACATAGGTTAGGTTGTTTGAGATTTTTCTCGTTTCTTGAGGAAGGCCTTTATCACTATGAAGTTCTTTCTTTGAACTGCTTTTGCTGCATCCCATAGATTTTGGTTTAGTGTTTTGTTTCCAGTTTTGGTTGTCTAGAGGTATTTTCTAATTTCCTTTTTGATTACTTCATTGACCCGTTTGTTCTTTAGTAGCATGTTGTTTAGTCTCCACATGTTTGTTATTTTCCCATTTTTCTTTCTGTAGTTGATTTCTAGCTTCATACTTCTGTAGTCAGAAAAAAATGTTTGATATAATTTCTGTCTTTAAATTTGTTGAGACTTACTTTGTGGCTCATCATGCAATCTATCCTGGAGAATGTTCCATGTGCACTTGAAACAAATGTGTATTCTGTTGTTTTTGAATGGAATGTCCTATAGATATGTTAGGTCCAACTGGTCTATTGTGTCATTTAAGACCACTGTTGCCTTATTGATTTTCTGTCTGGATGATCTGTTTATTGATGTAAGTGGGCTGTTAAAGTCCCTTACTATTACTGTGTTATTGTCAATTTCTCCCGTTATGTCTGTTAGTATTCACTCTGTATATTTAGGTGCTCAGGTGTTGGGCGCATATATATTAACAAGTGTAATATTCTCCTCTTGTATTGAGCTCTCTATTATTGTATAATGCCCTTCTTTATCTTTGACTTTACTTTTAAATCTATTTTGTCTTATATGAGTATTGCTACCCCCACTTTCTTGTTGTTTCCCTTTACATAAAATATTTTTTTCCTCCCCTCACTTTCAGTCTGTCTTTAGCGCTGAAGTGAGCAGCACTTGTAAGCAGCATATAGAGGGGTCTTGTGTGCGTCTTTTTTTAAATCCGATCTGCCACCCTATGTTTTTTGATTGGAACATTTTGTTCACTGACATTTAAAGTAATCATTGGTAGTTATGTACTTATTGCCATTTTATTACTTGCTTTCTGGTTGTTTCTGTAGTTCTTTCCTGTTCATTTCTTCTTTTTTGTTTTTTCTTTGTGGTTTGATTCTGTGGTAGTGTGCTTGTGATCCTTTCTTTTTAGTTTTTGTGAGTCTATTATAGGTCTTTAATTTGTGGATACCATGGGGTTCATGTGTGTTGACCTATAACTACATCTACTTGTTTTAAACTGGTAGACATTTAAGTTCAAACACATTCTAAAAGATCTATATTTTTTACTTCCCTCCCCCATATTCTGTGTTTTTGATGTAATATTTTACATCTTCATGCTTATCTTTTTTTTTTGCGTTATGCAGGCCTCTCACTGTTGTGGCCTCTCCCATTGTGGAGCACAGGCTCTGGATGCGCAGGCTCAGTGGCCATGGCTCATGGGCCTAGCTGCTCCACGGCATGTGGGATCTTCCCGGACCGGGGCACGAACTCGTGTCCCCTGCATCGGCAGGCGGACTCTCAACCACTGCGCCACCAGGGAAGCCCCCATGCTTATCTTTTTACTGTTTATTTTAGTTATAGTTGCTTTTACAATTTTTTAAATCTATGTACTGGCTTATTTAAATGATCTTTAACCTTTACTATATAATAGCCTCTCCTGTTGAATTTTCCCTTTCCTATACGTTCTTGCTTCTTTTCTATTTAGGGAAGTACCTTTGATACTTCTTTCAGGGTAGGTTTATTATTGCTGAGTTCTTTTAGTTTTTGCTTGTCTGATAAACTATTTATCTCTCCTCCTATTCTAAATGATAATCTTGCTGGGTAGATTGTCCTAGGTTGCAGATTTTTCCCTTCCAGGACTTTAAATATATCCTGCCACTCCCTTCTGACCTGTAAAGTTTCTGCAGAGAAATCAGTTGATAGCCTTATGGGGTCCCCTTGTATATGACTCTTTGTTTCACTCTTGCTGCCTGTAGAATTCTCTCTTTGTCTTTAACTTTTGCTATTTTAATTATATGTCTTGGTGTGGGTTTCTTTGTGTTCATCTTGTTTGATACTCTCTGTGCTTGTTATACCTGGATATCTGTGTCTTCCTTCAAGTTTTGTAAGTTTAGCCATAATTTCCTCAAATACATTTTCAATCCCCTTCTCTCTCTCTTCTCCTTCTGGGACTCCTACAAGTGAATGTTGGTATGCTGACTTTTATCCCAGAGATCTCTTAGGCTGTTGTCATTTTTAAAAATTTGCTTTTCTTTTTGCTGTTCTGATTGGGTGATCCATTATCCTATCTTCCAGGCACTTAAGGCATTCTCCTGTATCACTTAGTGTGCTTTTCATTCCTTCTGGTATGTCTTTTTATTTCTGCTATTGAATTATTCATTTTTGATTGGGTCTTCTTTAATATTTTCTATTTCCTTGTTAACGTGTTCACTGTGTATATCAATTCTTTTCCCTAATTCAGTTAAACATTTTTGTTACCAATGCTTTGAATTCTTTATCTGGTAAATTGTTTATTTCTGTTTCATTATTTTTTAGGGGTTTTCTCTTGCTCTTTCAATTGAGAGTTGTTTCTCTGCCTTTTCATCTTGCTTAACTTTCTTTGCCTCTATGAATTTAGGTGAAACATTTGATCTTGTGATCTTGAAGGGGTGATCTTATGTGGGCACATCCTAATACAGACTTCACGTTTCTAATGCCTTTGTAGGGGAAGCTGGATTTGTTATGGATACAAGTCACTTCTTTCCTCAGAGTGTGCTGACAGCTCTCACCTTGGTAGAGGGTCAGGCTGCAGGTGGAGGGACTAGGGCTGATGCTTGGTGTGAGGCAGGACTGCTCAGTGGCCATCACTGCCCTTAGGGGGTGGGGTCTGATCCCAAGTTGCTGGAGCAGAAACCCTGAGAGTCAGGCCTAAGCTGTCTCTGTCCCTTTAAGTGTGTGTGTTTTCCCTTTCCCCACATAAAGACCTTCGATCCAAAGAGGGGGAGTGCTGATGCAAGTGGGGCTTGTGTGGGCTCTTGGCTTGTGTCCACTGCAGACAGTTCTGATGAACTGCCTGTGCAGGCATCCCAGATGCAACCTCTGGTGTAAGTCCCCTTCGTTCCTCATAGCTGATCACTACCTTCAGCCTCTGCTGCCCGCATCCTGGTGTGGAATCTCTGCAGTGCAGGTGGCCTGTTGCAATGTATCAGGGGTGTGCTGTGGTTGAGTGTCTAGTATCAGAAATCTGGGCTGCTTCACTGGAGCTGTTACCTGAAAAGTGGGTTTGCCTCTTGGTGGATGTCAAGCCAAAAGACACAACCAAGCCAAAGATTGGGAGAAGGAAGGATTTATTACTTGCAGCAAGTAAGGGGAACACCAGGGGTCTTTCCCAAGGCAGTGTCTCCCAAGCAGCACAATCTGGGTAGTTTTAAGCTAAGGGCATATTCATGAAGTGGCTCGGGTGGTTGACAGAGTCCAAGCTTTAGGTGACTGAAGTCACAAGGGTCAGAAAATGTCGACATCATCCCTTAGGTTCCAGTCGATCTGCTGGTTGAGCACTGCAGGCTAATCTTTACCACTGAAAGAGAACTGGGAGTTTTTACAACTGATATTTTTATCTTTGCTATTGTTATTTCTCTTGCCTGATAATTGTAATTTGTTTCTACATTTTTTTGTTCCCTTAAGATCATTTATTATTGAGACCAGTTGAAGGGTAAGCATTGTGGCTAGGCTTAGATCACAAAATGGCTTAGGCCAAAAGTGGCTTCTCTTATGTCAAGAAAGTCATGTCTGTTTTTTTTCTCCAGTGACCCCGCTCCCGCCCTATCGGCTTACAGAGCTGCTTGAGTAAGGGCCAATGATAGCTGCTGCTCCACCCCCCAGGATCTGCCCCGGAACTGGGTTGCCTCTGTGTCCCACAGTCGAGTCTTTTCCTTGGTCTTGGCTGTCCCAGATCCAGTCCCTCACTGTGACACAGAGTGAGCAGGTCTAGAGCATTTGCTTGGCTTGGGCTGGGGCAAGCCAGGAGGCAGTCACAGGAAACCCTGCCAGCACTAGAGCAGATCTCTCTCCACCTTGCCTCAGGGGCAAGTCTGTGTGTGTGTACTCCTCATGAGCAGAGTCCAGACTTCCCCTTCTATTAGTCCCAGTGATCCTCTAACCAGACAAGGGGGCTGTCTCCCCCACATAGGACCCTGTGTTTGGAGTTTCTAATCTTTGGCTTGAACTGCTCACTTTCCAGGGAGATGTCCACCCCTGTAATCTCCCTCTTCCTCTGAGTCCCCACCCAGAGGCACAGTTCCTGACCTGATGGCTTTTTTTCTCTTCCTGCCCAACTACGTGTGCATCTTTGTTATAGCCTTGGTTGTGCAGGGGTCCTTCTGCCAGTTTGTTTTCAGTGAGAATTGTTCCATACGTAGATGTATTTTGATGTGTTTGGGGGATGGAGGTTGAGGTGAGGAGTTCCATGTCCTATTACTCTGCCATCTTGATCTGTAACCGACAGGTATTGTTATTTTCGAACTCACTCTACAAGTTTTACCTAAACATTTAGCCTATTTGTATTTAACCCAATTACTTATTAATTTGGGTTTATATATAGTATCTTAGGATTTGTTTATTCTTTGTCCCACTGGGTTTTTTCCCCTCTTTTTCTCTCTGTGTTGTCTTCTCCATGGATTGTGAATTTTAATTTTCATCTTGTTACTATTTTTGTCATAGTTGTGAGTACTGAGTTAACAAAACTTTCTTTTTATATGGGAAATTGACCTTGAGTTAACTTTCACTTAGCTGTTTTTTCACTTAGCAGAGCCCTATGATCGCAGTATTTCAGTTGTCAGACTACTTAGTAAACCTCCGGCAGCTGGACTAGGGTTTGGGGAAGATGGATTAATTTATAAATATCAGGTTGGAAGACAGAGCTTCGATATTCCTTGTGTATTGAATTACTTGTAAAGAGGGTTTTTTGTTTGCTTTGTTTTGTTTTGTGTTTTTGCAGGGATATGGAATTATGCCCAAGGCTTCTTATATGGCACCTACAGCCTCTGAGATAAAGTTGTTTCCATACTCCAATGTGTTGCCTCAAACCTAAGTCTTCACTTGGTAGGCCAAAGAATTGTCCCTGAATTTTTGCAAAAATTCCCACCAAAGAGGCACTATGGATGCTGCCCATTGGTATCCTTAGTCTTCTGTCATCTATCTTCCTTTACAGCTGAGTAAACTGAGCTAGGATAGTCTATTCACATCTAGGGTGTAAGAGGTCTTGCTAATGGTATTCTAGCAGAATGCATACTGTCGTGGTTACCCCATATATTATAATATGCATCCTTGACTTATAATAATGTAATGACACCATCTATCAGATGGCCTTGGAACATTTTAACTCCGTTTACCCTGACTTTCTCTTTTTGCTATATTTGCCATGCATTAAATTATGCATATATTTTAAACATTGTTATATTTGTTATTTATAGTATTTTCTTTGCTCTTTATTTACTTTCCTGCATTTGTATATCTCACTCTGGGATCATTGCTCATCTGTGTGAAGACATTGATTTAGTATTTGTGTAGTATCAGGTTTCTGGTAGTGAATTATCTCAGTTTTTAATCATCTAAAATTATTTTTATTTAGTTTTTACTTTTCAAGGATATTTTTACTGGCTGTGAATTCCATACTTGCAGTGATTTTATTTCAGCGTTACAAAGCTGTTACTCCATTGTTTACTAGATTTGATTATTACTCTTAAAGTCTATTTTTGCAAGATAGTACGCTGTTCGTCTGAAGCAAGATAATTCTTCATTAACCATACGTGAAAGTGGAAATCTGTACTCAATGATATGTGACTTTTAAGCAAAGTCTTGTTTTTTTTTCCTCTACTTTGCCACTTAAGTTTATAGTTGACTGCAAAAGTCCCTAAGGGCGAAACAAAAGGGGCCACTAGCATATTCTTTGCCTTGCTACAGCTGCTATTTCAAATAATGGAATTTGTGCTAAATCATTTGTATTAGATCTTTTATGGCTCTAAGCTGCCAAATTCATACATTGGGTCTATCACTTATTAGTTCTATGACACTGATCAACTTGCTAAATGTCTCTGTGTCTCAGTTTACTCTTATATTAATTAGGGATAATAATAGTTTTTACATCTTATTTTTATGATAAATGATTCAATCTATGTTGTTAACTATTTTGATGATGATGTTATTATAACTAAAATATTAACTGCTATTGATATTATATATAGAAAACTAAAGTTAATATTTTCCTGTAGAAGATAGTTATATATTGTTATATAGTTATATATCCCTATACTAAGTGCCGGTGTTAATACTAGCACAGGTGTTACAGCAGCTAATTTCTGTAGATAATTTTTCTAATACACTCATAGATATAATATATACTTTCACCCTAACCAAAGTTTTATGTTAATATTTCCACTTATCATTTAATAGTTTATACCTATTTCTGGTATGGTACAGGATTACTTTTTAAAAATATTACTGTTGTATTGATTATTAATTTTATATATCTAGTAGAAGAAACCTTATGCACTTGAAATTTTTATCATAAATTAAAAACACCTAGGTTTTCATTCTTTGTATATATTCCTAACAACATTTCTGTTATCTTGTTCAGCTGTTTTCTTCATTCAGTAGTAGTTGTTTAAGAAGTACTAAGTTATGAATTACATTCTTTGATATCGTTGTGAAGTTCTGTGGTATGAGAATATCAATTCACTGCAGTAGTTATGCAATTTCTATGCATTCAGCATGAAGTAGCAGCTCTAATTAGCAGATTTTCGTAGTCAAAACTGTTATTTCTCTACCAACGTCTCTAATTCAAAATGCAAGCTGCTTGTTTGCAAACAGAGAAATTGGAACTTGCCAATTATGTTAATCATCGTTATAAAAACCTCTTGAATGTCTCACATACTAAAGAACAATTGAAAATTCACTTTTTTATGTGCACAACTATTTTTATGTGTACAACTATTTATCTGTCACATTTCCTATCATTTTGATTGAATTACAAAGGCATTTTTTAAAAAAGCCATTCTTTTCAGTCAATTAACATATATTATTAATTTTTAAGAGATTTAGCTGGGTTTTACCCCAGTCAAATTACTTTAAGATTCCTATAGATATATAGAAATTATGGATTATTCTACAGAAGCTTGGATTACTCTTTGCCATCCTCTATCTATAATGTCTTGCCTAGAAATATGACAGTCATAACTTAAACCTTTAAGATGTTTTAAGTCACTAATTTAGTGCAATGTTGTGAAAGTTTTAGATTGTTATTCTTTCTTTAAAATTTTATTTATATATTTAGTCATTTATTTATTTATTTGGCTGCGTCTGGTCTTAGTTGTGGCATGTGGGATCTTCGCTGTGGCATGCAGGCTCTTTATTGCAGCATGCAGGCTCCAGGGAGAAGGGGCTCAGTAGCTGGGGCGCTCAGGCTCTCTTGTTGTGGCACGCGAGCTGTAGCGCACACAAGCTTAATTGCCCTGTGGCATGTGGGATCATAATTCCCAGACCAGGGATCGAACCTGCGTCCCCTGCATTGGAAAGCAGATTTTTAACCACTGGACCACAAGAGAAGTCCCAGATTGTTATTCTTTTCTAAAAGGCCAGAATAACATAATAATATATTAATTGTCAGCACTAATGATATTACCTTAATATTTGTTACACATTAAATATCAATGGAAAATAGATTACCTTTGTTTTCTCATTATACCAAATTAGTTTTATAGCTAAGTCTTATTGTCTATCTTTTAAAAAGTATCTTTGACAAACAAAGGAAAATATATACGTGCAGTACGATGTGACTCTTTATTAGCACAATGCCAGTATTAATTCTTTAAATCAAAGTAAGTTATTAAATGTATGAATGCTATGGATACTCTCATCTTTTTCAGTATTTGCTGCTTTCCTAAAGGAAACGTACTTAGAAAAATAATGCAAGTTTGAAATGAAACATTTTATATATTTCTTCCTATTTCTTTGTTTAAAAATACTTTTTTCTACCTTTCAGAAATTTCTATAATCATTGGATTACTCTGAGTGATCTTTAAGTGCTAATATCAATAAAGTAAGCTTATTGTATAGAATTTTAAATTATATAATTTTAAATTATATATACCATTTTCAGGGAAATTCAGGAAGCTAGTATATCATTCAGTGTATGCTTTGAAAGGATATTAGTATTATAATAGTAATAATTTCATGCTATCCATAACATAAATGAAGTAATGTATGCTGGTTTCAGTGTATTATGTATTTGCTATGATAGGGATAAAACTATTCCTTAGTACATTTAGAATTCTGATTTACAGGCCCATGGAAAATGCAATATTATTTTCCTCTTCTTAAAGTAGTAATAATCAGCCCTATGCCCCATCACTTGTGAAAAACTCGGAAGGGGGTTTAGAAACTGGTGCACATTTTAGTGAAGAGACATGTGGATCTACAATCCTTTTATCTGGAGATCCCAGAGAGTTTGACCTCAGTTTTGCAGTTTCTGTATGTCTAGAATGGTATCCCTCCAAAAAGCTCTAAGGTCATTGCAAACATGATTCACTGTGAATGACAATAAGTAAAGCCAAAGACTGACTGTTATTTGAAGAACTTATGGCAAGAAAAATAAGCAAGGATTGTAGGTTAGTTAAAATTCCAAAGAAATAGCAGGTCTAGGAGTATAAAACGTGACAATTCCTTATTATCTATTAAGGCATTTCCAAAAAATTTCTATAGGTTGAGAACTAGGTAGAGGTTGAAAAAGAAAAGTTAGATATATCATTCTAGAAATTAGAGAATATACTTCTAGAACTCTATGATTTTAATAAACTATAACCTTGGAGTAACACAAATAAATATGTTACTCTTGTACTATTGGCATATTGTCAACCCTAAAAGGTTCTTCAATTCTACTGTGCCTTAGTTTCTCCATTTGTAAAATGTCAGTCTCTCATATAACTGTAAAACACACCCACTGTGTGACACAGTTTGTAGCAGACATATAAATGTAGATAAATAGTAAAGAAAAATCAGATCTTAAGAAGTGAGAAAAAATTTTGGGTCTCTTGAGGGTTTCTGTGTGTGTATTAAGCAAAGGAAGTTCAGGAAGAAATGTAAGTACAACTTTTAAAAATATTTAATGTTACATGGTAGCTTCCTATAGATATAAAGCGACGTTTTTATCAACAGTTAATGTTTTAGTGTTAAATATCCTCATCGTGCTCATGGAACAGAAGTGAGAAAAATAGGAAATTTTTGCTACTCTTTCCTGCTTTGAGCTTAGAATTAATTGTCTGGGGTAAGAAATCATGATATCAGATGCATGTGCATATGTTTAACATGCACATGTTAAACAATGCATATGTTTAATGCAATGCGTATGTTTAAGCACAAAATTATAGATGTAGGGTGGCAGTAAGGTGATAGGGAGACCATCAGTATAATGGATATATGAATTAAATTGTAATCACAATAAATGATAATCATAGGGAGAGGCAACTTCCTTAGGAGGCTAAATAGTGCCAAGATAGGGAAAGACTTGGGTCCAGTCTGAAAGTTATTAATACATCTAAAGAAAGAATACATATCAATAAATAAAGTGGGGGGAGAAGCATGATGGTGTAGAAGCTTAGGGGAAAAAAAAGACTTTGAAAAAGTGTCCTTAGGAGTGCTTTCCCAAACTGCCCATAACTGAGGGTTCTATACCCCAAGAGTCAATAGTATCTTGTATCAGAAACACATTCCAAATGGCATTGATGTATGCAAGTTTGGTGCACTAAAATACCAATTCCCCCTACTCTGGCCCATACTTATCAAGAGATTGACAAATTATAATTTGGTTCTCCCAGTGCCTTATCTAAACAGAATGTTAGTGCTCTTCAGGAGGTAGATTTTAAGGTAAAAATCACCACTGTTACACATTTTAGCTTCTGTTTACTAACAATGTGAGTCAACTTTCCAAGAGTAGTCAAGTCTGGAGCTTGACAGCATTAAGTCTGTGGACCAGATGAAAACATTAACAATCATTTCACACAAAAAATAAACATTGGCTACCTAATGTGTGTGTGGTATTGGAGATAAAACATAAGAGAAAATATTCAAGGGAAGTTGATACTTTGCATCCTTGTATTCCTGCTTCATGTTCAGAATCCTTCCAAAAATTAGCATCTCTTGAAAAATTAAAACTATTGATATATTCTTATCTTAACATCATGGATTCATATCTCTACTTGCATTGTGAATTGTAGTCAGGGAATGCTATTATATCCCATAAGAATTTCTGCGAGGAAGGATCATAAGGCATGCCACAGTGAGTGGAGATAGAGTAACATTATGTTCCAAGTCATCAAGGCTTTTAATTCTCTAGGACAGTTTTACAGTTCACAAGTCATAGTGAATCCTTAGACCATCAATAAAGATTTATAGAAAATCACTACACAGGTACTCTGGTATAAAAAAAATATATATGTATATATCATTCTACTTTACCACAAATCAGACCCAGAGATTCTGCCTCCTTATTTTTTTTTTTTTTTTGAGGCCTACACTGACTTAATCCTGTTCAGAAAGGAAATCTAAATCTCTCACTACTTTCACAGCAAAGAACTGGCTCTAGAAGCTCTCCAGAGGTTGGGGCTTGACAAGCAAATATCAACAGATTTCCATTAAAAGAAAGTATTCTGTATGTGAGAACTTTACAGAGATACAGCAAATTTATCATGTTTTCCCATGCTTGCATTAGCTTATATATAATATAGTTTTACAGACATAGTTCTATCTTTGAAAATTACACATGTCCTCAACTTTATAATATGTTATCAAAGATAAAGGGATTTAATTCCAAAATAAAAAAAGGAACATGGTCAATATATCACTGTTCAAATTATTTTTGAATTCTCTGGATTTGTTTTTGTTCATTGGCATGAAAGATAGTAAATTCTGTGAAAAATGCCCCCTCAGAAATGTTTTCACATAAGGTGTATAGTGCAGAGAGTAACTGACAAGGTCTAAATGCAGACACACAGTTAATCACATTATGATTGATTTTCTATTTTTAGTGAAAATGACAGTTGGTTATGCCTTAAAACTGAAATCATCATCAGAAGATATGCTAACACTTTGACAATACTTACCAACCCAGAGGGAAAGTGATATGATAGATAGAACTAGGCCAAAACCCACTCCCTAAATACGTGGTTGGTTTGGCACTAATTAATCCCACTACAGAGGCTTGTTCTTATTGGTGATCAGTAGCTCCAAGGCACAAATAACTAAGAGATAAAGTGGGTTCCATTGTAATTCAAGCAATCATAAAACCTTTAGGATTTATCCGGGGTGTGAGTCAGAGCAGAGGCAAATCCATGGTTCTATCAAACATTGAACAACTCGGTGAGCAGCACCCAGGATTCTGAGAGATGTTTGCATAAGAAATAGGAAGGTTCAGGTGTGTGGGTTACTGGAGCAAAGGAACCTGGCAAGACCTACCTAGTTTGCCAGGGTCTAACCAAGTGTGCAGTGCTGAGGGCTTGAGTGCCAGTCATAGTGGGGAACTATGGTATTAGCCTAGGAAATTAGGACAATTACAGTCAGAATTAACCATTAAGGAAAAGGATAAAAGCAATAGGAGAAATGTTTTGCCTCAGAATCTGTTCAGGAGCCTAAAGCTACTACCTGGAAAGTGGATCCTCAGTTTTCTTTCAAATAGAAATGATTTAGCTAAGGAAAACATAAAGGACATTTTAGGTTATTGGTAAGCCAGGTAATACCAGAGATGATCAATTGCAGAGACATTGACTTTTTTTTCCGATGATTTTCTAAAGTATAAGCCAAAAAAAAAAAAAAAGTTGATGATAAGATTGATCTAAGGTATTGTATGCTTGGTCCAGTAGATTTAACAAGAGCTGAAATTATTAATGGAATGTCTCACTTCCAATCCACCATGATACGAAAATCCTTGGTGAACTAGTGATTGTTAATAGACTTCTGCTATGAAACATCTAACTAAATGGTTAAAATGCATTAAAAGCACTTGGTGACAGACTTCAATGTAGTCAAACTAATAATTTAGTTAATGCACCCTCATCCTTTATTGAACTTTTAAATTTGTACTATATACTCACTACCGGATGGCTCCACGTTGGTTAAAAAAATGGCTTGGGGAAAAAAAAATAAAGTGAAAGGGTCCATATATAGTATTTTCTCTATTTTGCTTTGCAAACCATTAATACCACAGAGCTTAAAATCTATTCTTGTAAAGGTTTAACTAAACTTTATCAATGTGTTTTGAACAATACTTTGGTTGGGGGGGCAGTTCCAAATGATGGATAGCTTTTGCAAAGACTAAAAATTAAAATTATTAACAATATCCTTGGGAAGAATCATTCAGATAAGTTGCTACCTTTTAATCTAGTTTCTCTAGTCAATAGTTTATAAATATTGTTGTGAATCATTGGAGGAAAATAAAGCTTTCCAAAACTAAGACATGATAACAATTAATTGTATTTTTAAATGTTTCTAATGTACAATGTTTCTCTTTCAAGGAATAAATATCATTTAATTTACAAAAACTAATACTAATTTAAAGGTCAGAGACTCCACTGTTTTTTTCTCTTTGACACCTTTGTGCATTCATCTCATTGTTTGACTGTTTACCTCATGCATTCAGTAATATAAATTCCTTGGCATTTAGCTGCATCTTTTTTCCCCCCGTGGTTTGAAGTTCTTTCCCTTTTTTAATTAGATTGACCTTTTGGTTCACTTGAATGCCCTCAACCTGACAAAGAATAACTGTTCTCTTCTAAGGCAACCAGAAATGAACAGAGAAAGAGTGAAAACACTGACATAAAACGAAAAATTTTGATGCGGTGATCTGGGTGTTATAATTGTATGATTGTTACTTTGTATAGTCACTAACATAGAGAAATACCCAGCTCTGCACAATTCTCAGGGCTTTAATGCGATAAGCTGCTTCTTATCTACCCTAGAGGACACTTTTATAACGTTCTTTAAAACTAATGTCATTCAAGTGTTTTTTAAATGTCTAGTAACAGCTGACCTGCCTTACCTTTCTAAAATCCAATGAGTAGTCTTGAAGAAATTAAAACCGTGACTGGTTCTCATTGTCATCCTGTCATTCTGTGTATGTGCATATGATAAACGTACACACGTGTGTGTGCAAATACACATTTCTTCTTTTGAAAAGTAAGTTTTGAAGAACATTTGAGACTATAGCTATCTGTTGAGGTTGAATCCACACTGCCTAATTATTCAACAAACTATGAGATTCAGATATTTATTGTATACATTTCTACACATGATCCATAATGTGTAACTCATATGAAATTATGAGACTAGGTAATAACCAGTCCATTTTGACTAGTGCCTGTGTGTCAAAGCTTGAGACATAGAGTAGGTAAGAATTAACTCTGAAAACTGTTGAATACATCAGAGCCATAGTAATACTAACACAAGTTACTTCTAGTATTCTAAGATGTCGCTTTTCAGTCCCCCCATAAAAAAGATCACTTTAAAAATGTATAAGAGGGCTTCCCTGGTGGCACTGTGGTTGAGAGTCCGCCTGCCGTTGCAGGGGACCCGGGTTCGTGCCCCGGTCCGGGAAGATCCCACATGCCGCGGAGCGGCTGGGCCTGTGAGCCATGGCCGCTGCGTCCGGAGCCTGTGCTCTGCAATGGGAGAGACCCCAACAGTGAGAGGCCCCGCGTACAGAAAAAAAAAAAAAAAAAAAAGTATAAGATAGGTATGAACTGACTGATGCATACTCCATTATTTCTGAGTTATCAACTGACAATTTAGGTAGTAGCTTGGTCAACTTGTCCTGAATACAAGAAAATATGATAATTGAATATCAAGATAGGTAAAGCAATTATAAAACAGTAGCAAGGTAAAGGCATTCTGTTCAAATTTTTAGGCTTTATGAAATTATATCTGGGATATTGAACTGAAGATTGAAGAGATATCAGAATGTAATCTATTTTAAAAGAGTGGCATGTAGACACTGATGCCAGAGAAATAAATACCCTGTAATAGAAAATTACTAAAATTATATTGCAAGCTACACATTATAGAACACTGCAAAGCCACAAAAAATGATGTCTATGAATACCAGTTACATGGAAATACATTCATACTTTATTTTTGAGTGAAAAGAATATCAGGATACACAGCAGTATATCCTGTTATATATCCAGTATGTAGCAGTAAGGGGTGTGTGTGTGTGTGCGTGTACTGGCATGTACATAATTTGGGTATTTATTTCACCATTTATAATTTGAATGTATAAAACAAGTTTAAATACTTAGGGAATAGTGTTTGTGTCAGATGAATAACTTTTGATTATAAAAGAATTATAAATCAAAGATTATTCTAGCTCTGGAAAAGAAATTGGGTAGGTGACTTAGTTGTTTGAATGGCTTTGTGCATTTTAAATAGAAACCACAGGTGACAACACTAATGAGTCTGTGTAAGGTCCCTGTGCTGACGTAAGGTAGGATACTACATGCTAGCAGAAGCTGGGTGTAATCATAATAAGAGTAATTCTAATAACAACATCAATAACCACAACAAAAATATGTGCTTGATTACTCTAAAGGTGATTAAAGATGTTTCCCAGTGATGCCAAGGCAATTCTATGGAGGTGTTATCTGAGAAAATCAGATAACCACATGCAGAGTAATGAATTCAGCATACATAAAAATTAACTAAAATGGATGATAGAACTAAACGTAAGAGCTAAAACCATAAAATTCTTGGAAGTAAACACGAGAGTGATTTCTGTGAACTTAAAGTGGGCAAATATGTCTTAATCGCAACAACAAAACTATAATCCATAAAGAAAAAAATTAAATTGGACTTCATGAGGATTAAAAACTTTCACACTTCAAAAGATACCAGTGAGTCAATGAAAAGACAAGCCAGAGACTTTGAGAAAATAATTACAAATCATATGTCTGATAAAGTATGTGTATCTCAGAAATTTAAATAACCTTACAATTCAATATAACAAATAACCCAATTAAAATGTAAAGATTTAAAAATTCAAAGATTTTATTAGGCATTTCACCAGCAAAGGTATTCAAATGGTAAACGAGGACATAAAAATGGTCAGCATCATTAGTTATTAGGGAAATGCAAACTAAAACCACAATGAGATACCATTTCACAAGCAAATACTGGCCAGATTATGAAGAAACTAGAATTCTCATCCTTTCTTACGGGAATGTCAAATGTGTCAGCCACTTTGGAGCACAATTTGGCAGTTTCATGGGAAGGTAAACATAAATTTGTCATATAAGCCAGCAATTCTACAACTAGGTATCTATCCAAGAGAAATTAAGGCATATATTAACACAAATTCTTGTATATTAATTTTTATAGCAACATTATTTATAGTAATCTGAAACTGAAAACAATCCAAATGTGTATCAGTTGGTGAATGGATAAACAAAATGGGATAATACTACTGATGTATTCCACATGGTGGATGAACTTCAAAAACATTATGCTAACTGAAAGAAGTCAGGTAAAAAATATGACATATGGTATGATTTCTTAATATGCAATGTCCAATAAAGGCAATCTGTAGAGACACACCATAGATTAGTGTTTGCCTGTGGCTGTGGATGGGAATGGAGAGTAACTGAAAATGGGTGGAGGGATCTTTTTGGGTCAATGGAAATGTTCTAAAGTTGGAATATGGTTATGGTTGCACAGTTCTGCAAATTTACAGAAAGCCATTGCATTGTACAATTGAATGAATTTTATAGTATACAAATTAAATAAAGCTATTTTAAAAAGTGAACGAATTAAATTTTCCCTGTTCACATGATAATGATAACTTCTATCACCACTTTTATATACATTGTAATAGAAGTTGTAACCATTGCAATGAGGCAAGAAAAATAAGTAAAACATAAAGGCTCAAAAGGAAGAAATATTCACTATTTAAAAAGTGGCATGATTAGAGTTAGATCAGTGAAAATGATAGAGTTGGGAATTCTAAAACTCCTTGCCTCCAAATAAGCACTGAATAAGCTAGCAAAACTGTCAGAATAAACTGTTTTTCAATTCTAGCATTTAATCAAAAACTTAACACAATCAAGAGAATGCTTAACAAAGAAACAATAAAACAGCTGGATTTTGATGAGAGCTCTGTGATTTTAAGATACTCTACTATCATCTCTCACTCCTCAGCTTGGAGAAACCTTGAAGATGGCAGCCTCCATTCCTGGTACTGGTTGCTCTTACAGAGGGAGTAACTGACCTTATTCTCCAAATCTTTATTGTGATTGTATCTTATGACCTGTCTATTGGTTCCCTGAAGGATCCCTGAAGGGTTTGCCTTCATTTTGTCTACCTTGGACCTTCCCCAGAACTGAGATCATTTCCAGGGCAGTGTGTGTTGAAAGCATTTAAAGACAAATGAAATTAGCCAATAATACATGGGGTTTGGTAACATTTGGGGCAAACAACAGCCAGAACAAAAAGTTTGAATAGGAGGAGGCTTGGAAAGGAGATTTATGGAGGAACTGGGCTTTGAAAAGCTCCCACATGTTGTGTGGAATGTAGAAGGCCATGCATAAATCTGGACACATGCTCAGAAAAGATCTGACAGACCCTATGTTTCCACCTTTGTCCTGAAGAAATAGCGGATGACATCGTTAAAGTCCTGACAAAGGACTTTCCTAGCTAAACAAAAAGAGAGAGAACACATTGCTAGTAGGCCTTCCTTATGAGAAATGCCAAAGAGAATCCTTCAGGCTGAAATGAAAGGACAGTAGGGAGTAATTTGAAATCATATGAAGAAATAAAGACTACCAGAAAAGATAACTCCATAGGTAAATATAAAAGCCAGTATTATTAGGTCTTTGGTTTGTAATTTCTCTTTTTTAAATATATGATCTAAAAGACAGATGCATAAAATATTAACTCTAAAATGACTTCAAAGGGCTTACAATCTATAAAGGTGTAACTTGTGACAATAAAAATATAGTGTGCGTGGGGGAGTATGAAACTATATATGAGCAAGTTTTTGTATACTGTTGAAACTAATTTGTTATTAATTTAAGCAAGATTATTATAATTTAAGGTAATTACAACCCCCAGGGTAACCACTAAGAAAATAACTAAAGACTACACAGTAAAAGAAATAAGAAAGGAATCAAGATGGTGTGCACAAAAAGAGCAGTTAAACAAAAACAATAGAGAAGTTGATTAGCAACCACAAAAGACATAAATATATAGAAAACAAATAGTAAAATTGTAGAAGTGTTTCCTTATCAATAGTCACATTAAATGTAAATAAATTCTCCCCTTAATAAAAAAAAAAAAAAAAAAAAAAAAAAAGGCAGAAGTTGACAGAATAGAAAGAAAACAAAACAAAGCATAATTCAACTATTGCTATCTCTAAGACATCCACTTAAGAATGAAATATAAATACTTTGGAAATAAAGTATGGAAAAAGACATTCCATGTAATATGCAAAATATATTTGTATATTTAAAGCAAAAATTTTTACAAGAGACAAACTTGATAGAATTAATCCGTCTAGAACTATTAATAATTATAAAATATACACATCTAACAACACAGTCTCCAAATATATGAAATAAAAATTGATGGAATTGAAGGGATAAATAAATTGTTTTATTGGATCCCACTTTCAATAATGGATGAAACAACTAGACAAAATAGCAACTAGAAAACAGAAAACTTGAACAACACTATAAACCAAATACACCTAACACATATATGGAGCACTCTACCAAACAACAGAAGATTACATATTCTTCCCAAGTACACATGAAACATTATCTAGGATAGACTATATATTAAGTCACGAGACAAGTATCAATAAATTAAATAATAAAAGACTAATATCATACAAAGTTTCTTTTCCAACCACAATGGAATGAAGCTAGAAATTGGTAACAGAAGGAAACCTGGAAAATTTACAAATCTGTGGAAAGTAATAATTTAAAAAACACTCAGACAACCAAAGTATCAAAGAAGAAATCACAAGGGAAATTAGATGACATGAGTGAAAACAAACATAACATACTAAAACTTATGGGATGCAGTGAAAACATTGCTTAGAGGGAAATTTATAGTAATAAATGCCTACATTAAAAAGGAAGATATCAAATCAATAATCTAACTTCCCAACCAAAGGAAATAGTAAAAGAAGAGCAAACTATAAACAGAAGGCAAGCAGAATAAAATAAAGATGGAGATCAATGAAATAGAGAATATAAAGACTATAGAAGTATCAACACAACCAAAAGTTCTTTGAAGACATAAAAAAAAAATTGATAATTTTTAGCTAGCCTGACCGAGAACAAAAGAGGTAAAACTCAAAATACTAAAATCAGAAATAAAGTAGGGGACATTACTAATAGCCTTACATAAATTTAAAGAAAAGGATTTGTAGATAGTATTGTCAAAATTATACTCCAGTAAATTAGCCAACATGAAACAGACTTATTCCTAGAACCACAACAAATACTGAAACTGACTCAATAAAAATTAGAAAGTCTGAATGGATGTATAAGAGAAAAGATTGAATAAATAATCAAAAACCTCCCAACCAAGAAAAGCCCAGAGTGAGCTGGCTTCACTAGTTAATTCTACCCAACATTTAAAGAGGAATTAGCCATACTGCTCAAAAGCTAGCAAAAAGTAGGAAAGAACACTTTCTGTCTCATTAATGTGATAATGAAGTGATAATAAGCAGCCATTATTGAAGGCATTACAAGAAAATAAATCTCTTTTCTTTATCTTTTCAGTATCTTTTATGAATATAGATGCAAAAGTCCTCAATGAAATGCTAGCAAACCAAATCCAGCAGCATATTAAAAGAATTACATATACTATGACCAAGTGGAACTTAGTCCAAGAATGCAAGGGTAGTTCATAGTATGAAAAATAATCAATGTAGAATAAAGGAATGAAAAAAAATGCATGACCATCTCAACTGATGCGGAAAAGGCATTTACCAAATCTTACACTTTCATGACATATAAAATTAAAAAAAAATCAAAACACTCAGAAAGCTAGGAATAAAAGAGAATTTCTCAACATGACAGAATTTTTATGAAAAATCCACAGCTACTCAGTGGTGAAAAACTGAAAGCTATCCCCATAAGATTAGGAAGACAAGGATGTCTACTTTCACCTCTGATATGCAACATTGCACTGGAATTTCCATCCAAAGCAATCAGGCTAGAAAAAAAAATAAAGACATCCCAACTGGAAAGGAAGATGTAAAACTATCCTTATTTTCAGATATCATGACCTACATATAGAAAATCCTAAAGAATCCATGAAAAACTACTAGAATTAATAAGTAAATCCAACAAAGTTGCTGGGTATAAGGTCAACATACATAAATCAGTTGTATTTCTATACACTAGCAATGAACGATCTGAAAAGAAATTTTAAAACCAATGTCTTTTACAATAGCATCAAAAAGAATAAAACCCTTAAGAATAAATTTAACCCAGGAAGTACAAACCTTGTATACACAAACTATAAAACACTGCTGACAGAAATTAAAGATCTAAATAAATGGAAAGATACTGTATTCATGGATCAGAAGACTTAAATATTGTTAAGATGGCATATTCTCCCAGAGTGATCTACAGATTCAATTTAATCCTTATCAAAATTCTAATGGATTTTGTTGGGAAATTGGAAGAGCTGATTCTAAAATTCATAGGAAACTTAGGGTGATAGATGTATTCATTACCATGTTAGTGGTGATAATACACATATGTGAAAACTTAAACAGATACGAAGCATTTTACCTCAATTATATCTCAATAAAGCTGCTAAACACGAACATATTTTTTTCTTTGTGCCCTAAAATGACGGAATAACATGATAGAGAATTGACTTGAGAATCAAGACACCATTTTTATAGGAGACTCCTCTGATGTCTTGTAGTGCAGTGTTCCTGTTACTTTATCATTATGTTAAATGTTTTGAAATTTTCAAGGGAAATATGCTATTCAAATAATTTATGCTTGACCTTATTGATACGTTTGAAATTATAACTCTTTCAGTAATATATTCTGAATGTTACGCTATAATTAATAGTTGATATGCAGCTAAAGTCTTCAGTCCTTTCCTCTGTCCGAGTCACTTTGACTGATTTATTTGTGAAGCCTCATTCCCTCTGTTATCCTTTAGGTGATATGCTAATGAGGGTTGAAATGATCCAAAGTTAGGAAGAGAGCAATAAAGTAGAAGCAAAGGGGCCTGGACAGTGCCCATAGTGGGTGTGTTTTTGTGAATAATCAATGATTAACTATGGTCAGAGCAATTGTAATACTAGCAAAGTAAGCTACTTCTACCCAGCATCGAACTAGTAAGCTTTTTGAAATCTCCTTTGCCATGATAAAACCAGTGTTACTTAGTGTTATTTTTCTTTATTTTTACATAAATAATCATTTAATCTAAGGCTGATACTGTATATGGTATTTTTGAGTTCTCTGCTGGACATAATGTTGTTTTTTGCTGTTTTACAGCATCTATGTAATTTACTGCTGCAAGACTCAGCAGTTATCAGAATGAGATATAAATGGTAATGACGGTGATTAACTTCCCTGCTTGTATATATTGAGGTTTTAGTATCATGCTAGGATGCTTTCATAATATTCTTGACTACAAGGAACACATGTTAATTGAACTTTTCATCTAATTTCAACTAAATTCATTTGTAGAATATCAGCTCATTTAAAGAAAAAGGAAAAGAAAAAAAAATTAGAACACTTATTTTGGAATCATAAGAAATTTATGATTATTTTAAAGTCATCTCAGAAGAAAGAAAGATTTCCACATTCCATGTTACTTTTTAATGCTTTTCTTGGATATATTATCTTATCTGTCTATCTACATTTTTCCCAAGACAAAAGATACTTCATTGTCATAACTTTGTCCTATAATATAGACAGAGCACATTGTTTCTTTTCACTGTTGTAATTTTACAGACTGACCATCTTTTCTGTTAACTTTCCCTGTCATGCCCCCTGCTTCTTGCACAACCCTGTCCAAACAGCAAGCCTATAATATCTTACATTTTAAAAAGGAAGAAAATGGCTTACACAAGTTATGAGATGAAAATTGTGTAATGTATTGGAGGAAATTAAAAAAAAAACACAATGTGCTTTTTAAATTAATGTATTCTTTGGCAAAAATGTAAAATGCTAGAAGAAATTGTTTTACTTTTTAAAAAACTTATTTCCCCCAGGACCTTACATTTTTTGGTCACTAATTCTGACACTTCTTGCCACCTACCTAATTTTAATCCCCCCAAAACCATTTTCTCCTTCCTAAAAGAAAACTGATTTGTTTTATCCCTTTTCTGGTGGCTTCTGCCTCAGGGGAGACTGGCACAATCCTTTGCTCCAGGTAAGCTAATCATGGTGGTCCCTTTCTTCTTGCTGGTGAATGATTAAACTGTAGGCGTATAGTATCACTCCAGCTTAAGAAACATCACTGGCATTCTGCTTCAAAGAGAAGTATACAAATTAAACCTATTACTCTAATTTTTCTTTCTCATTTCTGGAAGTGACACATAGATTTGCCAGAATTGTCTAGTCTGAGGAAACACCTACAATTCTAAAATGAATGCAACCTGGATTGAACACTGAGTTAAAGGAAGTCTAGATTCTTCCTATGCCTGAACTTCTTGTCCGAAATTTCCTTATTGTTAAAAGTTTGAACTCTTAATCATGTTTCTTACAGCCGAATGTATCCTAACTAGTAAGCACCTACTAAATATTTTGTTAATTATAATAATAATAGTTACTCCAGGCTTTTCTTAGAATTATTCTGCTGAAAAAAGTCACTCTGATAGGTAAAGAAAAATATGAATCTACATTCCAAATATTTCTGTAAATATGTCTGTATTATTTGAATGGATTTTTGCTAAAAATTTATGGAACATCCATTTATTGGTAATAAAGTGATTACAAAACAGACACAGGTTCAATATTGTTGGCAACTAACGGGTATATAAAAAGGCAGACACAGAAAAAAGGAAAACAGTAAAAGCAAATGTATCATAGTTGTGACAGTTGCTATGAAGGAGTAGTTTAGTGTGTTTTGGGAAAGCACATAACCAGGTGCAGTGAAAAGGAGACTGAGGTAGGGCTACACGTAATTGAGTAGATGTCTTCCAGGTAGTGGAATTGGAGAGGTATGATTGGATAATTTCAGATGGGGGGAATAGGATTCATGAAGGCCTTGCGATCAGAAGGAACATGGCATTCTCAAGAAATTTAAAACAAGTTTGCCAGGGTTTAGTTTGGGTGGCAATCTGGCCACATGAAGTGATGGGGGAATCATGTCATGTGCCTTCATCTTCAAAAGCAGCAGTGTCTCACTGGATTCAGCATGCTCTTTCATGAACTCAGGTGATTCCAATCATACCCCACTCTGAGAAATGAAACAATTTAATATATTTTAATCAAAACTATCCTATAAAAGCCTATCGGGTCTAAAAAATATAAGGCAGAAGTGGTTTGATTATACCTTACCAAAAGTCAGCATATGCTTGTCTGCAGAACTGCTGCTGAGGGGGAGAGAAACTGAAACAAAGATGAATCAGGGTGAATCTGGAAATTGAACAGCTGCTCACATAAATGCACTCTTTTTCTTTTTCTTATTGATAAAACACTGCTTAATTTCTTAGGGATTGGATATATCATGTGAGTAAGCCAAGTACTTCAATTACATAATTTCCAAAATTAAATCATTTCATAATATATTGAATATTAAACATACTAAATTTATCTTCCAATTGCTAGAACAATTTTTTTATTTCACTAGAAATGAACTTTGAATAAAATATTTAATGCCTTAATGAAAATTAGCTTAAAAAGTAATTCCGTTGAAATAAATACTGTCTTTCGACTGGACTGTTTATTCACTTCAACTAAAATGTGGTAGACACAGGTATTCTGTATGTGGGCGGTTATAAACTTGTCTTAAACATATACAAAAATATTTTTAAATGCCTGTGTGTATTTAGAAGGAAAAACATGTGAAATCAGCTGGTTTAAAAAGAAAATAGTTTTAGTGGCAGTGGCTTCAGTGGATAATTTGATGTTTCAGAGGTGATTCATTTCTGCTTGATTTCCAAGAAACCTACCCATGATCAAGATAAAACAATAGAATGTGTGAAGTCCATTGAGTGGACAGGTATTTCTAAAGGAATTCTTTGGTTTTCACATCATGAAGCTTGGAAAAGACATTTGTATATTGTCTCTCACACAGCATATTTAGGGGCATCATTTATTAGATGTACAAAGGGGGTTCAAACACAAGACACATAGTTGGGTGGGATCTTTTATGAGTCCTGTGAACCAAAAGAATCAGGTTTGAGAATGGAATGTGGTGGTAATGAATATCCCTGGAGAGTTGAATTGGGAGCATTTTTAACGCCATTAGAAGTTATCTATTCAAAATGGTTAATTTGAAGATGCAGTGTTTCTTTCAATAAGGAGAACATTTGGAAGGGTGACCGTGACATTTTCTGAGAGGTATTTCCTACGAAACATGGTATCTCAAGAATTAGTGAGAAGGATAAAATATGGTCTCTGTACTCTTGGCAGTGAGAATGAAGTCTTGAAATCTCTAAACTAAATTTTTCTGAGGTCACATCTGAGTACTCTCCAAAAAAACACTTTTTCTGTTTGATTTAAAAAACAAAACATTTGTTTCCCTGTTTCACTAATGCCTGAAATATCAAGATAATATCTGGGGAATTTTCCATTTTGTAAAGTCAGCTAAGAATTATAAGACCCCAATATATCTCTTAGAAGCACGTTATTAAAGGGCAGCTAAAATGGGTTTTTCCATTTGGGTTCCTATTACCTTATCTTTGAAAATCAGTTTAAGCAATATGAAAAACATGCTAGATGCTTTTTTTAGGAGGAGTTGAAGGTAATGGGAGAACATGAACTGATAAGAAGAGGTAATATAACTTGAAATTACTAAATTTTTAAATGAAAGTAGGAATTTATTCTGAAATATCCAATAGATAAGAGATCAAATTTATTCTTCAGCTATGAGTAGTAAATCAAACTCTGATGGAAAAATATAATGTATTCTTCTGTAAAATGATCATTTGAAATGGAGAAAATAGCATGTCTGAAGGCATTAGTTTATTCTTAATTACGTCTGGAATGCAATTGCTTGGAAAGCTTGCAGTGATATCAGAGCAAGGATATTTTATATATTGTGACAGACTGAACAACCAGCAGGAAGCTGAGCAAAACAGTGTAGAGCCAATTTTGCCACTGAACCAATGCAGAGTCTATGGGAATAATTCTTTCTTTAAAATAGTAATTCCCAGCCCAAAGTTCTGTTTCTTCTTTAAAGTGAAGAGATGTTTTAATCCTGCTCTTACCTTGTCTGATGTAATGAGAGTACAGAAGATGCTCAGGGAAATGCTTCGTTGCTTAGAGAGTTTATAATTCATAGAAGAGAATGTAACAGTTGTGATTCGTCTATGAAATGCATTTGTGCAGCCATCCAACTGGAGAACTAGATGTTTTCTATATACTTATTAGAGCCATTGAAGTTAGGGTTTTAATTTGTAAATTTTAGTGATTTCATCAGAGACGAGTAGAATCACCCCAGACCTCAGGCTCCGTGAATGTGTATATGTGTATGTGTATGTATATATTTAAATTGTTTCTTAAAAATTCTGAAATTCTTTAAGTCATATGTATCTCTGTACTAAGCAGTTTAAAGATCTCAGATATTAACCAATAATAGCAAAGCTAGTAAACTTTTGAAATGGATTCAGCAGGAAATAACATTTAAAATAACCTAATTTAAATGAGGCAAGTCATTTCAAGTGAAAAATATAATGTTAACTCTCTAAAAAATGAGAATAAGAATTTACAACATGAATGGGTTTAATATTGCTTTTTAAAAATGATGTCTGAATATTTGAGTAATTTTAATTATTATGCTTAAGGAAGCATCGATATTTAGAAGATTAATATCAATGCATCATTAACAAAAGGGCATGACAGAGAAAATCAAATGCTAATAAATTTTTTAAAAGCATTAGCAATGAAATCCAAGTTCCCTAAAATTACCTAATGATATAGGTTTATTTCATGAATACCCATTAAAATAATTATGATAGGATTGTACTTCTGAAATTTTTATTTCATTTGTTTTAATTTAATCTCGCAAGAGCCCTTTTCTTTAAGAATATTGTTTTATTTGATTAACATATGTATATATGAAAAAGCCCACAAAGCTAAACCTTAAGTGGGTTTTACGTGTCCTATTCACTGCATATACACCACAGAAATGAGTACAACAAGAATGTGTGTTAGAGTTGTTTTTAAAGTGTAGAACTCTCCGAGTGTGTACAGTATTTTCACAAAGCCAACTCCTTCAGATGAAGGAAAAAAAAGTTGTAAGCTAGTAGTTTTTCATTAAATTTATCTTAGCTTCTTTTATCAGGCACTGGCCTTTGTTGTAGTGTTCTTGGCATCTTTTCTGTCATGAATAACCTTACACCATTTTCTATCCTATTTAATTATTCTCTCTGTCTTCAAGCATAATCAGCATTAAACCAGCTGTGCAGCCTTGAAGGAAAACCATTTCAATAATACATTGACTTTTTTTTAAAGCACAGGTGGCTATTAATTTTACTTGAAACTCTCCCTCATGACTATTGTCTGTACAAAGTTTTGGAAGCTGTATGTATGTGCTAGTAAGTAGTACTACCCCTAGAATACTCATTATACCAATGGATTCTCTCAGTGTCTGACACCGTGGCTGGCCAACTATGAATAGCCAGGAAAGACAACTTTTGAGGAGAAAGCATCCTTATTATTATGATGAACTGAATCATGGAAAATCTTTCTAGTAGCACAAGAAACAGACCAATTTCTAGAAAGAAAGAGGGAAATTTTTTTCTGCAAATCCTTTCTACTAGGATATAAGTAGTCTATCCATTAAGATGACCTGCGTTTGAAGCACCCAGTCCTGAGAGAGAGGCGTGATAATTCATTCAATCAATAGTAAAGTTAGATTGCTGGCAGAAAAGGCATTAAACACTCCCCAAAGCAGCACATTAATCATGAACATGTGGCATCTAAGTCTGAATCTTGGCCAATGATGAAGCATAGGACTTACAGTAAATGAAGTACTTGGGTTTGGGCATGAATTCTAAATATCAAATTTCACCTTGTGTGACCCATGCAGCTTTATAGAATTATGAAGTTCTAAAAAAATGATTCTATCGTTTTTAGAATCATTCTATCCCAAAGATGTCATAAAATCACTGATTATTTATGCTGGAAAGAACCTGGGTGATTCAATCCAATTCGTTTTTTTTTTTTTTGAATTTTTGAATTTTATTTTATTTATTTTTTAATACAGCAGGTTCTTATTCTTTAATTAACCAATGAACAAACAAACTAGGGGAGCTCAAGTGAATTACTAAAATGCAGACCCTATTTCTTTTTGTAATTTTTAATTTTTTTCTTATCATTATCATCATTACTACTGTTATTTTGAACTTTGGATAAAGTTATATAATGTCACATATATATGATTTATTGTCACAGTATGGATCTTTATTAGTTAGCATAAATAATATTGCCTTCTGTTTATAACAAAAAAACTCTCAAATCTCTATCTCTTAACACAAAATGGGTTCATTTTTTTCCTTATAAAAAAATCCAAACATAGATATTGCTTGTCAGGTGACAATATTCATCCTGGTCATTTAGGATCCAAGGTTTGTTTAACCTCCTGGATTCACTGTGGAGCCTTGTCTTTTGCTGGATCATCTGTAACAGGCAGTATGTGTGGGGAGAAGAGTGTGGAGGATCATGCAGGGGAATTTTATTAACCAGGCCTATAAATTGGGCATATCCATTGGTCATGTAGCCATACCTGACTGCAGGAGTGGCAGAGTAGAAAATGTAATTTTGCTTTCTGCCTTGGAGTATAGTAGACGTTGTCCTTCAGATTCCCCCTTCAGGACCGAGGTGCTTATTTCTACAGCTGCTTGAAGTACTGGTAGGGGTTAACTTTCAACTAATTCTTTCTCTAAAAATTGCCCTCAGGTGAAGAGATCTGACACAGCTAGTTCTTGCCCCATCCTCAGAGGCTGCCACTTCTGAGTGGTCAATGTGGGCTGTAAAGACCTGGCCAGCTTTGCCACAGGCAGGACAACTGTGAAGGGCCCTCTCAGTTCCAGTGTTTCCTATGGGATGACCAAGGCCTTTGTGGTGAATTAACAACAGTTCAGCTGCTTCCTTTATAGAATCCTACTTCCTCTACTCCTATGCACCACAAACCCACCTGTAAATCTGCATCTCAGAGTCTGTTCTGGGGGAACTCAATCTCAGACAGGAAAGTGGCAGGAAAAGCAGTCTCTGCATAGCCCCTGACCTTTAATCAACAAATACCTGTTTTACTCTCCCCCCGACATATAGGACACACTAACCTTAAGAGACAAGCCAACATCCTATCTAGTTGTTCCATCCACCTTAAAGCTTTTCTGGTGATACTGTGTTCTCTCCATCAGGTATGGCCATAATTCTTTCTGGCCCAGACATCAATGAACTAGAAAAAAAAGGTTATCTGCCCCTAAAACGTCAAATACAAGGTGATGGAGAAGGTCCAGAATGACAAAATAAAATATGGAAATTGAAAGACACAGCATCATAGATATATTTCAGTGTTTGATATCCTGCTAGACATGTTTTAAGAAGACTCACATTTGTGGTGGAGGTTGATGAGGAAAATTTCGTCATTAGACTCTGATTTTGATTTTGGGGAGAAACGTCCTCAGTCTCTCTAATCGTAGTTCTCCTAGGGCCTTAGCTTCACCATATATGTAGGGCCTTTCTTGTTATCCTCTGTGATAATATCTTATGTGAATAAAGTATGTCCTGATTGGAGTCTACACGTGCTTGCAGTTTACTTACTGGCAGGGTTTTTTAAGGCTGGAAAAGCCACAGGCATTTTTAGACAGCACTCTCATTTTCTTTTGGCTATATAATTCCTGTGAAAACTTGGTAACCTTCTGATCTATTTGAATCCAATCAGTTCCATGGGTCAATAAGAGCACCCATAGTTCTTTCCCAGACAAAGTTCTTAAATACACTTTACTTATATATTCTTGTTCAGATTCTTTTCCATTATAGGTTATTATAAGACATTAAATGTAGTTCCCTGTGCTATACAGTAGGTCCTTGTTGTTTACCTAATTTATACATAGTATTGTGTATTTGTTAATACCAAACTCTTAATTTATCTCTCCCCCACTCCTGCCATCCCCTTTGGTAGCCATAAGTTTGGTTTCTATGTCTGTGAGTCTATTTCTGTTTTGTAAATAAGTTCATTTGTATCATTTTTTAGATTCCACACATAAATGGTATCATATGATACTTGTCTTTCTCCGTCTGATTTACTTCACTTAATATGATAATCTCTACGTCCAACCATGTTGCCACAAAATGGCATTATTTCATTCCTCCTCGTGGCTGAGTAACATTCCATTGTATATATGTTCCACATCTTCTTTATCCGTTCATTTGTAGGTGGGCATTTAGGTTGCTTCCTGGCTTGGCTATTGTAAATAGTGCTGCTATGAACACTGGGGTGCACGTATCTTTTCGAAGTAGAGTTTTCTCTGGATATATGCCCAGAGTGGGATTGCTAGATCATATGACAACTCTATTTTTAGTTTTTTAAGTTACCTCCATACTACACTTTAGTTTTGAGTTTCCTAGCTGTCTCATTCTTTGTTTTTCTCTCTCAGCTATTTAATTTTTTTTACCTATCTAATTTTCACTGAACTTTGTTCAACTTTTTTTCCCCCATACTTAGCACTTTCTAGAAGAGAGTCTAAGACAGTTGCCTTTCCAATCCTTAATGACTTTTGATCTCTGGACATTCTCCAATTCTTCTTATACTTTGTAACATATCTTTCTAGAAACATTTTGGTAAAGGCAGCCAATAGTAACCAACACACCTTTTTTTTCTGCCTTTTTCCAATCACTTTCTCTAGAGCAGCTGTCTCATTATGTATATGACTTACCTTCCAAGTTATGGCAGATAGAACTTTTGTTACAGCTCAACAGAAATCTCTAGGTTTCTGTTTTCTTTTTGTCCATTCCTCAGCTATTAAACAAATGCCACACAGTTCAGTTTTTTAATGGCAGCATATCAATTACAGCTAATTTTTTGTATTATTTAGGGTAAATAATTGTTTATGGTAAGTGGATATTATAACAAACACCTCTGAATTTCAGTGTTTTAACATGACACGTTTATTTCTCACTCACATGAAGTACAATGTGGATATTTCCAATCTTTACACAGTGCTGGACTTGGTCATCTGGGCATTTAGACTCCATTCATGTTTTGTCTTTGCTATCCTCAGGGCCTCAGAGGCTTCTGATAGCTTGTCTGCCTCTGTCTGGCAGTTAGGGAAAGGGAAGACATGGACATTACTTGGAGGAGTTCTTAATAGGCTACATCTGGAAGTGATGTACTTCAACTCCAAGGACAATCCTTTGGCCACAACTAGGTCAGATAGTCACATCTAAGTGTAAGGGAGGCTAGGAAATGTAGTCTGGTTTCCCCAGCAGGCAGTAGAAACACCTTTCATAAACACAGAATATCTGCTACAGAGTCTAAGTGTCTGTGTATTGTCATCTATGTATTATAAAAAACATTGTAATAAAAACTCTGTAACAAAGATCATCATGTGTCATCACTGTCATTGACAAATTTCTTGAACACCCAGAGATAATCATTTTATTCCTCAGCAACAATATTCTTTATACTGTAAAATAAGATATGCAACATATTAGGAAAGTTATATCATGTTAAAAAATTCTTCTGGGACAACTACTGTAACTTTATCAATTGGTTAAGGACAGGGACAAGCAATGTACTCTATCCAAACAAAATGACTTTTGCAAAAAACTGTTAACTCCTACAGTATATAGATATGCAAAACCAAATTTCACTTTGTTTCCATTCTCCTGAAATGCACCCTATAATTACATTTAATAGTCCCTAAGTAAATGCCATGTAAACTAGAGTCGTCTTTAAAGGAGAGAAGCAATCACATATTCACACTGTAATGATGGGGTATTTACATGGCAATTACCAAGCCATTATATTGTCTTTCCTTTAATTTTGTCAACTCCATCTCCTAATCTTGTTCAGGCAAAATGGTTGAGCTAGATAACTTTTAACTACCAAAGTATATATTTCTTAAAGCAGTTGTCCTTGGCATTTTTGTAATTATTCAGTTGGTTGTTTTCCTTATTTGAATAATTTAGGAAAATAACATTTTAGACATCCTTATTTTAATAATTTGGGAAAAGAACATTTTAGACATCCATTACGCAATTATGCAAATCTATCAAACTGGTCGTTTAAAAAATATCCTGATCATAATAATTAATCACCTTCACTATTGAAAATTAAATATTAAATTATATATAAAGAGTATAAGAGAAAATTCCAAAATACAAACTTGTATAAAAGTAAAGATTAAATTATAAAAAATCCTTTCAGTTATGTGTATGAGTGACATATTGCTTTTAAACTAAATTTTTAATTGAAATATGATGTGTATACAAAAATGTACAGTTTATAATTTTATAACTTGAGTAATTTCCATAAATTGAACTTACTCCTGTACTATTTCCTCACATCATGAATAGAGCATTACAAACATCACAGAAACCCTTTTCATATCCTATTCCAATCATCATCCTAAAGTTAACTTCTATCCTGATTCTATTGCTATAGATTAGTTTTACCTATTTTAAAATTGTAGAAAGTTAGAATTATACAAACTGTAATATAGTGGATTCTGGGTTATGCTATCCAAATCTCCCTTCTAGACTAAAGCTTTTACTGTCATGGCTCTCAAGAATATCTGCTGCTGACAGTTCACATATGTGTTCCTGTCAGAGAATTGTCCTTGGAGGAAAGAAGCTACATCACCCAAGATTATACATTCTCCAGGAAGGCAACATACATCTAATATCACATGGGGTACAATAACCAAGCCCCCTTACCTCAATTTGGGACCAATATAAAAGGCCATCTCAGCTCCAGAGTTCTCAATGGAATCATCACAGATTTCTGTTGCAACATATTGCAGTAGAACATCTTCCTATACTCAGACTAATTTCTCTCAATCCCTTCAAATATTGTTTCTGAGATCATCCTCCAAGAAACTTCTTTCTCTACCTCAGAGACCATTCCAGAGAACACATCTAAGAGAGTCGGTAAAGGGAGTGTTTGCAAGAAGAAGTCTCTAAATTGAGTTTTTGAAACAATTATCTGCTGTCAGGCTGACAGTGAGAGCCATTATTGAAAGTAGGTGGAATGCTGATAACTCCTGGTGTACACTGATAGTGTAATTAATTGTCAAAACTCCCATCAGTGGTGAATGGGATAGGAGAGAATGCACTAGTCATTCAGTGCCTGGTGTGTTAGACAAGTATGGGAGAAGGACTAATTTAGAGTACTGTGGAATCGAACTGCTATTGCTGGGTAATCTCATGGCATTGAAGACAGACGATGAAAGTCTGAGTTTGATTAATCACCAATTAAGGGTAAAATTGAAAGCCAGAGGGCCTCTTTGGCAGCTTGGAGACTCATCTCTTGCAGTTGGATGCAGAAAGAGTTGAGGTTGAGGCAAAAGCCTAATAGAAAGGGAAGCAGAACTCCAGATACGGTGAATTCTCAACCCATGTAGATCTCATAATCCAAAGTTAGGGCTCTTTATTGGGAAGAATAGGGACCATGATATTTTGGCATGAAAACATCTGGGTCAGTTTACTAGAGAACTTTGAAATGCTGAATCTCCATTCTTTGGGTCTTATCACATTTAATACCATATCAGCTTGTCCAGATGTGGGGCACGTAAGGGAAGAAGGAGGAGTGAGGCTTAAAAGTTGTAAGCAAATGGCAAAAAAATGAATCAGGGTCCTCATTAAAAATATTGAACTTATTTATTATTGATTATTTGTTATTTTTAATGCCCATGTTAGATAGGAATAATTGGAGCATCTGTAGGTCGTTAATTGATTTTATAGTCCAAGACTTGCTTGAAACCTTTGTATAATTTGATCAATGTCAGTTTTGCCCAGTCTTCAAGAGTTTTCCACTGACCCTGTGGTATTTTCAAGGGTTGCTTTCCTAACTCATATTTTTGTCACTTCAGAATAGTGAAACTGCTAAAAATCCACTGGTTTTCATTTTATTTATATTTAAGTTTTGATATTTAGAATATTAAATTCTAAATATAGAAAGATCCTCTGGTTGGTCTTTGTATATTTAGAATTTGGAATATGCCTTACGGAAAAAGCACCAAAATAAAAGACTCATGCTTCTGTGTCTCTCTTCTCTTTGGGATCTTGACCCATATGTATCAGATGCTTCTGTAGCCCAGAACTCCATTTTCTGCTTTCCAAGTCTTATAAGGCTACAAAAGACTCTGCGGGTTCATTTTTTCTCAACAGTAGCCTTCTGCTTAGATTTGCCAAAAACAGGCCACTGGCCTTGAGGCAAGATTGACTTATGTCTGTTTGATTTCCTTTTTTTTTTCGAGATCTTAGCACTTTAAATCTTTGCTTTCTCAGCAGGGCTCCAAGAGGTTTTTTCTGTCTCTATATCTATGTATATCAAATATCAATCTGATTGTTTCAGTGGGAGTATTGTACTTCTACAAGTTGTTCATTTTAACTAGAAAAGAAAGTCTCTTATTGACGTTTTGAAATTAAAATTCCACATTTTCTGTTTAAGCCTAGATACAGAGAGAAACATGAAGACAAATATTGTGTCTAAAAAATAAATGAGTGGGGTCAAATGCAGTTTATGTAAAAAGCTGTATTAAGTTTGGGCAGTTGTGAATTTTAAGTCAGTGCATCCTTTCTCTATTTCTCTATTTGATATTGTACTTCTACCCATTTTGTAAATAAATTTCTTTTTCCTAACCAACTAAATGATTTTTAGATAATGTCATGATGATTCTGTTGGTGAGTTCAGGTCCAAACTTTTTCAATCCAAGTCTTTATGTTTTAGCATTATCTCCAGTCAGATGCATGTTTAGAGTATTTTTACAGCGTATTTTGTTATCCTGAAAGTTAGTGAATACATCACCTAATGTAAAACATGAGTGTTTGGGAACACTGTAACTTATTTTTTTTAAACCATTTAGTAAAAAAAATTTCAAGTAGAATCGTCTTATATCTAAACTTGAAATATATTGTACATTTATAACTCTAACAGACTGCATTTTCTACCTATAGAATCATATCACCTACTTTTTAAAAAAACTTTCAATTCATATATAATTTTTTGTGTGTTCCCTTAGAGAATGTTTGATCTTGTTAAGTAGAATCAATTATCAATTACAGCAGAAAACCAAATGTTTTATTGTGATATTTTTTATATTGAAAATCAATGTCACAATATAGCACTAACTCATGGAATGTAGATACATTTTGTGTGCTTCATGGGTCTTTTTAGGTAAAAACATCCCTAAAATTATTGGATATGTTTTAGACCTCACAGCTTTTTTGTTCAAGACGCATCAATATATTTATTATCTTAAGGTCTTAAATATGTACGATATTTAAATTTGGTGAACTTACAGCACATATACGTTAAAGATTAGAAAACCTTAGTAAGAGCAGTGAATGAGATTCTAAGGACTTGATAGAAGGTATTTTGTTTTAATTTTTTCTCTTCAATTATTTTTATTTATTTAATTTTCATTTTATTTTATTTTATTTTTGCTATTGAAATTAAAGCACAGGTGTTTTGTTCCTGTTGTTACACCTAGAAAATTAAGCTTTGCTTTTAGGCCTTGAAAATAAAGCAGGAATAAAGTAAATTTAAAAGCTGCAGGGTACCATTAGAAATAAACAGAGGAATGTTAAATGTTGATTAAAGATCAAAGAATAGTAGCAGAATTAATTATGTGGAAGCTGTGAAATCACTTATAAACTACATAAAGCCAAGCCAAGGGAATTGGAAACTTATTACTAATTAATTCTTATAATGCATTAATAAAACAGACAAGGCACATCTTAATATTTTGGTGGAAATTTGGCTGTAGTATCCAGATTCATTTCTGAAAGGTATATGATTCAATTGATTAAACCCTAAAAAACTGGCTTTAGAACATGCACATACAAATGGAAGATGTTGCAATACAAGTGTAAGTGCTACTGAGTTACTAAATCTGGGATTGTGAGGGGGTTTAAATGATATGAATGTAACAGCATAGTTATAATGAAGTGTGCCAATTCCAACAACTCTATGGGGAAAGTAGAGTAAATCAAACCTAACCACCAATTTTTGCAGAGCGAATCATATAGAACAAAATGAGAGGCACTTAAAAATAATTTAGAGACAACGTGATACCACGCATTTAGAGGCTTTAAACAGCTCCTTTCATTCTATATGTTTAAAAATCTTAAGTATTTATAAATTATGCTTTCTCTTGTGTGATTTAATTTATACAATGACAAAAATTTTGTGTATAATTAGCTAGTTTCTGATTCCTGGATTTTACTCTGATGAAGAGATTGTAAATGGTTATACTTCATATTTATTATTCATTAATTTTTTATCTTAGAAATATTCTACACATTTCATAGAATCTTAAGCTTGCCTCTTCTGGAGTGGTTTTATACCTTGTTGTTTAATGGCAGCACTTTTGTCCTATAGCTGGACATCAGCAAATTTTGTAGAAACAGATTTTTAAGACTTGCTTTTACTTAGTAAATATATTTGAATGCATATGTAAAAATTTCTTCCGAAGTTCTAAGGGCTCAGAAACAATAATGATAAAAATTTTATTGAAAAGTGTAAATATGCAATTAATATTTTGAAAAATACTCAACAATAATAATAATGACCATCATTTAACAATACTTTAAAAGATTCACAAAAGTATAATGTGTATTAGTAGTCCCAGGTTTTGCTGACTGCTAGAAACATCAACAGATCGGAAGTTTTCACTTACAGAACACCTTATGGATTGAATCTACTGCAAGCCTCATGGACTCAAACCATATCTAGATGTCCAGTATTAAAACTCTGATTTAGGGGAGGATATTGAGATGGTGGCATGGGAAGCAGTTTCCTCTTCCCTTCAGTTGTGAGAACTATAAAGTGAATACTTTGGGGTTGTCTACCAGCACATACATTAGAGCAAAATGGAGGTGGTTATTTGGGAAAATAATAAAGTAAGAGTTTGTACATCCTGAAATGGAAAATCAGTGTCAAGTGACATTTATACTGACTACACAGAAGCAGCCAATAATCAGGGAAGCTGCCAGGCATCATATTAGAAAGATGACATATGGAAATTATGTTTCTTGGTTTGATGGAATATGTACACATAGCACTTAAATTCATCATACTTTTCTTATGGTACATGCAGGGATGGGTAATAAAACTCTCTCTCTGTCTCTCTTCCTTTTTTTTCTGTGAGGATGAGGCATTTAAATTATTCAATAAACAGTCATTGATCCAGTCCATGAAGATCTTGTTCTAGGTTTTGAGTTTCAGTGGTGAAAAAATAGTAAAAGTCCCTGCTGTTATGGACATTGCAATCTAGTATGGAGAAAGGTAATAAACACATAAAAATAAATGCATGAAATACATTTAGATAGTGATAAGTGCTACCAGGAAATAAAACAGGGGGATGTGATAATGTCAGAATATCCTCAATAAGTAGGCATCTCTATTAGGAATGGTTACAACATAGCAGCAAACTTTCCCCAGGAAGTGAAGAGAGACAGAGACAGAAGTAGAGAGGCCTAGTGTCTTTCATAATCTCAATGGTACTGTTACATCATCTCTGCCATATCCTATTGTTCACATAGACCAACCCTTTTACAGTCAAATGTATGAATGCCAGCAGGCAGGGATTGCTAGGGGACATTTGGGAACTGGCTGCCACATACAGTAGAGGTCAAGGAAAATGGAAAGTGCAAAAAGGATGTGGGAATCTTTTTTTTTTTTTTGGCTGCTCATGGGATTTCTCTAGTTGCAGTGAGCGGGGGCTACTCTTTGTTGCGGTGTGCGGGCTTCTCATTGAGGCGGGTTCTCTTGTTGCGGAGCACGGGCTCTAGGCGCGTGAGCTTCCGTAGTTGTGGTGCATGCGCTCAGTAGTTGTGGCTCACGGGCTCTAGAGCACAGGCTCAGTAGTTGTGGCACACGGGCTTAGTTGTTCCACGGCATGTGGGATCTTCCTGACTAGAGATCAAAACTGTGTCCCCTGCATTGACAGGCAGAGTCTTAACCACTGTGCCACCAGGAAAGTCCAGCATGTGGGAATCTTTTGATAATTTATTTTTATTTCTGAAATGTGGTTATGTCAGAAGCAAGACTAAATTAAGAGAGAATATATGTGTGATCAAGAAATGGAAACAATGTCTATAAACTGAAAACTTGACTGAAAAGGAACAGTGAAGCATATGGTAATTGCAAGGTAAAGAGAAAGAAAATATGAAAATCTGAAACTGCAGACAAAAAGTCATTGGAGAGCAAGAGATTAAAAAGGTTTCTGAGAATGAAAAATTAGGGAGCTATAGGTGTGGAGAGAACACAGAGGTAAAACATTTAGGCATGGATGGAAAGGTGGGTATTACTCCTTGTGTGAATGCAGGGATTATTAAAGGATAGGCACAAAGACTAAGATGTTTCAGTATGGAAAAACAGATTGATGCAAGAATTTATACACTGTGATCTTCAAGTGAAATAAGGGCTCTCAGAGTAAGAACCTTCTAAACCTGGGTTCCAGACTTAATAACAGCAACACTTTTCCCCCCAAGACTACCAACAGTCTCAACTTCATGTTTATCCTTAAACTCTGACTAGTCTAAGCATTGAATAAAACAAGTCATCCGTTTTCACCTTTAATACTGAATATTTTAACATTGCTTGACATTGCTGACATTGCTAGAGAAAAGTGCACAACCTTGAAACTGAAGCCATAAATCCATACTTTCCAGACATACCTGGGTTCTAAGCACAGTCATAAAGATCTTTGTAGTGCCATAGGTTCTTTGTAAAACCCATTGACACCATTTTTAAGTCTACAGAAACACTGCCTCCCTCCTGTAAAGGCAATATTCATACCTCATATTTTAGAGATTAAAAATAATGTCAGAAAAAAGAAAAACACACTTCCATCCCCTTTACTTCCTAATCATACCTATTCTACTTTTTCATTCTGTCATAGAGACTGTACTATCTCTCATTTTTCAAAGTTCATATCTCTTCTTTCCTTCTGCCTCCTACAGATCTTTTTCAGGAAATTTACACCCCTAACTACTTACATTATTCCATTATTCATTCATATTCATTCATTCATTCTCATGCCCCCTTTCTATCTCCCTCTCCTCCCTCCATGCCTCTCTCTCTCCTTTCCCCCTGTTGCTCTCCTTCCTTCCTTTTCTCTTTGATCCTTGTTCTCTGTCTTCCCTCTGTCTTTGTCCCAGTTCTTGTGTACAAGCATTCTTTCATAATGAAAACAACCAATCAACCAAGAAAAAGCCTATCAAAATCCATTTCCTTACAAAATGCATCCTTCCTTTACCACAACATCACCTTGAAATAATGTTCTGTACTTATTTTCTCAACCTTCTCATATTACTCCGTGGCACACATTTCTTAAGACACTAGTGTCTGGCCATTACACAAACAATTTTACCCAGTCCCTTTTAAATTATATTCAAGATCAACGTATGGTTTTTAGCTTTTCATAAAATTATACTTATTGATTTATATAAAATGTTTAGCATATCTTACCTCTCTACAGTTTTTGACAGTATTGTCCATATGCTGAGTTTTACAACATGTTCTCCCTTGGCTTCTGCAATTCATTTCTTCTGGTAGCGGCTGATTCTCCTGCTACATTTCTTATGTCCCTGCCTTTGCAGGTCATCCTCGTGTACCCACACATTAAATGATGGACTTCCTAGCCATTTTTAATTTGATTACTTTTTATTTTTACTTTAACTGTTAAACTCAACAAATCTTTAATGGCATATTATTAACTCTAATAATTTTATTTTTTATTTCAAAGCTGGGCACTCTTGAATCAGTATCTCTTTCTCTAAACTATACTGAATTTCAGAATGACATTATTGAAAGTTCACACAAACATTTCCATATAGAATTCCCATTTAGAATTACTTTAATTCCAACTTTTATTGAGTTCATGATTTACCCTTCCAAGATATAATGTAATAAAAGTAAATTCTCTTGTCAACAATCTCCACTTACTCTCTTCTCCTTTTTTCTTATCATAGTCCAACTTCATTGACATTTCTATAGTTGTTTTCTCAAATCTATTAGTTAACTTGCTCTTGAATATAGATTCCCCCCTGTACTACACTGCCACTGTTTAAATCATCACTGATTAGCCTTTACTTGAACTAATCCAAGAGAATTATCAGATCTCTTTACCAATAATCTCTCTCCACACTGGCTTACCATGTACTGTATGGCCAGATTTCTTCTCAAAAGAAAACAACAACAAAAAAAACTAGAGGTGTGTATACCAACCAGGTTTAACTTATATGATTATCTGTGCCATAAAAGATAGCATAAATTCTTTAGCTTAATCAAGAGACCCTACATAATCTCTCTCCTAACTTACTCCCATGCGTCACACACCCTGCCCTCTTTTATATCTTGTGATCGTCAAAAATGTTTCTGAGATATAAAAAGCTCTTTAATGACTCAGTGTTTCTGGTCTCTCTTACTGAATGCTCTTCTTGATTTCACTTTCAACTTGGAAAATTTTTGCATGTCCAAAATTCTTATTGAAATGTTTTTCCTTCTGTTATTTCCAAAAACATATTACGTTTTTATATTCTTTACAACAATTGCGTTTTATTCTTCTTGTCTCCTGAGAAACCTGATTGAAAATCAAGATATGCTTCCTGAATGATTTAGATTGGGCATGTCAGCAGAACTAGTGGGATAAATTTTGCAGGAAGTTTATATGAGGACTGGTATGAGGACATTGGACCTTGTGAAATGTAATTTATTTGAAAAGAAAGAGTTCCACACATTTAGAGTACTACACTGTATCTTTTTCAAATCGCACGTTAACTTCAGACCATTGCTATGAGTTAAGGATCTGTGCTGCAGAAAACAAAGATGACCTGTCTGTTTGGAACATTCTTTAGTTACACCTGTCCTCCAGTTCTGTATTTTGGAAGTATGTTCCTTATTGCCTCCAGTTTATTTCCCAATTTCCTTTATCACTTATCCTTAGGCAAATTGTTTCTCTTGACAGTCTTTGCTTATCTAAGTATTATTAATAATAAAGACAGCACAGCATGAAGTGCATCCATTGATAGTAGACAAGAGAAATGTAATGAATAAAAGTTAGGTAAATGGTAAAAATAAGACACATGGAACTTTTATATAATAAAACAATCAGATAAATACTACTCTCTATCATAAAACAGAAAGTATGACTCTTAAGAAAATAAAGGCAATGAAAAATATTTGATAACCGAAAAGAGAGAATATATTAGGAAGTAATAAATGTTTTCACTTTTGTAAAGGATACCTAAATTTTAAATAAAGATATAAAATAAGTGAAACAAATTAAAAGCAATAAGGATTAGAAAGGATACATCTTAAAAGTGAGTTAAGGAAAGAAATGTCACTTTTGAAAAATCATGTTAATTTGCAGTATATAATGAATGAATGAATGAAACCCAAGAGATGGTAATATATAAAGATGTTAGGCAAAGGTGATACGACTTAAGACATAAGTGAAGCTCCTGAAAATTATTAACACTACAAAAGAGTAGTTATAGTCATTAGATTAAAATTTGAATCTCCAGATCAAATGGCATACTGATGAAAGAGGAATTGATAGAGGGCTGTAAATATTTACTATATCTTTATATAGTATTGAAGTAGTAGAGTAAAATAATGTATTCTATGGAAATTTGGGGTGGGCAGGGAGGCCTCTGCTTTCAGTTATCACCAAGATAAAGTTTTATGGGTATTCAGGTGAAGACACATTACAAAAAATATAGGAAAAAATCTAGTTTGTCTCAGTACTTTGCACTAAAACATTCAGCATAAGATGACTGAGGAGCATTGTCTTACAAATCTTAAGAGAGAATAAGCATAAACCAAGATTTTTTTTTGGCCTCACCAAGTTCTCATTCAAATATAAAGATAAAAAAATCTCAAACACATAATGTGCTTGGAGATGACAGCATCCAAGCACTCCTGACAAAAATTGAAATTTTTAAAATTCAGCCAACTGATGTAATATAAATTAAAATAAATCAGGGATGATAAAACTATGGTATGAAAGGACTTTCAGTAAGCATTGAATACATTTAAATATATAACAGAATGGAGTGTGATATGTCCTATCGATGGGAAACTAGTTAAATGAAATATGGCAAAATGAAGTATTATGCAGCCTTTACAACAGTAAAATAAATTTTTTCTCACCAGTATGGAAAGATATGTAGGATGAATTGCTAAGCAAAATTTCCTCTTTCTATAACCTATGAGTGTGGGTGTTTGAAATTCCACCATATGTAAATGTCTTTATAAGCATTTGTATTAAAGTGACATAATCTACTCACTGAAACAGAAAGTGGATAAGGAACAAAACAGAACAGAACTTTATGATTTTCTGTGTAAATGACCAAAGATAGGTATTTGAGATCAGCAGAAGGGTGATTCTCTACATGGTCATTCAGAGAGGCAGGCTATCGCAGTCTTTACCTTCCTCGATGTATATTCTCCATGGTCAACGTAAGCATTTCTACCCTAACCTGGAAGAAGAAAAATAGCAAAGATGGTTTTTTGCTACCCTAACCAATCACCAAAAATGGTTTTACGGTCTGTGGCCTGAAAGTGACACACAACACTTCCAGTACCATTTCTTGATAGTAGTCAGTCATGTGGCTACACATACCTGTAACAGAGGCTGGAATGTATGTGCAAGAAGTGGAGAACACAGCAGAATATGTCAGTTTCTTCCATAGCACTCAGGATAAGTAAATGAGGAAATAGCTTGAGGATTAAAATATTAAGATATTGAAATCTGATCAAAATATGTTTATCAGCTTTCCTTTTTAAGGTTAGAGGGGAAGAGAATATTAAGGCCTAAAGATGCGTGAGGAGTGCTGTTCTGGGAGATGTGACAGAACACATGAGAAGGAGAAGTTGAATAGAGAGTTCAATTAAAATTTTACCTATTCTGGGTTTTGCTGATGCTGTTGCTGCCACCGGGAGACATACCAGCCTTAGTCAACCTCACCGTATTTTTTCTACATCGCCATCAACAATGAGTCCCTGGACAGTGTCCCCTTTGAGCTTTTTGAAGACAAAGTTCCAAAGACAGCAGAAAGCTTTTGTGCTCTTAGCACTGGGAAGAAAGGTTATCAGGATTCCTGCTTTCACAGAATTATTCTGGGGTCTGTGGGCCTGGGTGGAGACTTCCTATGCCTTAATGGCACTGGCGGCAAGTCCATCTATGGGGAAAAGTTGGATGAGGAGAGCTTCCTCTTGAAGCACACGGGTCCTGGTATCTTGCCCGTGGCAAATTCTGGGCCCAACACAAACAGTTCCAACTTTGTATTTGCATTGCCAAAACTGAGGGGTTGGTCTTTGTCAAGGTAAAAGAGTTTGTAAATGATTTAGAAGCCATGGAGCACTTTGGGTCCAGGAATGGCAAGACCAGCAAGATCACCATTGCCCACTGAACAACTGTAATAAATTTAACTTAGGTTTCATCTCAATCACCAGATCATTTCTCTTGTAGTTCAGGAGAATACCCCTCCACCTCCATCAGCTCTCATTATCCTATAACTTTTGTGCTCTTGCTACTGTTCCGTGGGTTCCATACTTTCTTTATCCCCCTCCAAGTCTAGCTAGGTTGAAGAGTTAAGTTTATGATTATAAAATAAAAACTAAACAGCAAATTAAAAAATCTTACCTATTCTGCAGTTTTATCCAAATCTGATCAAAGAATAAAAGTATCTTTCAAATACCTTATACCATTTAATATACGCAGCTTTGTGAATGAGCTCAATCATTTGACTCTATGAGGCAGGGAGTTGCTTGATCCTTTGCATAGTACAAACAAAAATTCTGAAATAAAGACATTGAAATTTATCCAAATCTGTGTTGATATTCAAATGCTAAAACTCTTTTTATTTACACTTGATTTTCCTCTTGTGAATGGGTTTTTCAAGTACAGTGTTTAAATATCAGGTCTGATCCCTCACTAAACTGGAACTTATCCTGTAGGGAAATAATTCTTTCTCTTCAGCTCTCCTTATGGTAGGGTATTGTCATTGCAGTCAGTATACTTGATGCTTAAAGTCCTCATTTCCTTACTCCTTTCTTTGTCAATTATTTTACATATCCATGAAACTAAAATTGTTGAATAAGATAGTTTTGGGCCCTATATGTTTAAATATAAGAAACCTTTTCTGAAAAATATGGTTTAAGGTACACCACCAACTTGAGATTTAACAAAAACATTAATGCATTTTACATTTTATCATGTTTATTGCTGTCTTGCACCTTATTTACAATAAAAAATACTGAGTTGTGGAGATATCTATTAAGGGATTTCATGAGAAATGACTTCATTTTCACTGTGAGACTAAATGTAGGCAGCAGCCCAGTGTTGTTCAGGATAAATGACTGTTTGATAGGCTGATTATACCAGGAGGAATAACCTTCTCTGTAGTGCACAAAGATTCTCAGGCTCAGAAATCCAGCCAAGTACAAGTAGGAATATCCCTGAGAGACCTTTTCTGGCAGTGGATGAGAGCTTTTTCCTTTAGGACGTTCAGAGGTCAGTGCTTACAATTTCACCAGTAACCAATGTCTATTTAAAGTGTCTCTTGTTAGCGAAATGATGGTGATGTAGATTCTCCTCAAATTTAATTCCAAAAGATAGGAAGCGCTGTCAAGAACGAGTAAAAAAGAATAAGGCAAATGTACATGACAGTGTAAAACTAAGCACAAGTCCTTCTACTATATACTTAGAAAGGCTTCACAAATAAAAATGTATATGGTAGTCAAGTAGAAATCAGACCACGGAGCTTAAAACTAAAAATATCCTGTGTGCTGAGAATCATCTCCGCCCTTTCATTTCTAGAAGTTGTCATCCATGTGGCATAACTCTGAAGGATCATTTTTCAAGTCTCTCTCTTTGTTCTGTTAATTTCAGACTTTGGGATACTGATGGGTAGAACTGGTGATGAGTAAGAGAATGCATATAGTGCAAACTTAGGGACAATAAACTTTTATATAATAATAATGATATTGAAAAATTTTACTCTTCCCAAGATTCACATGTACATGTAATCCCGCATCATTTTTAGAGTCACTTAGCTTACTTTTACACCTTGGGAAACTCCGGAATAAACAGGAAATTTTTTCTGAAACTTATTAGAAGATGTTTGGGAGCTAAAGATCAGGGAGAGGGCTAGGTAAGGAGTTAAGTGAATTTGGAACTGTTTTTAAATCACTCTAGATATAGTAGTGAATTCAAAGGTTATACTGCAGGTCTATTCAGGAAATGTGAAAAGGCTGTTTTAGTTGAGGACTCCATTTTTCTTACTGCTACACAGGTGACATATGCATTATTTATGCATAAAACACAGAGCTACCTTTTAATTTTTAAGTGAATCATAACTGGAAAAATTTTAATGAATAAAAATATGTGGCAGAGTCTCTAAAATCATTAATAAAAGTCATTTTGAATTGAATGTAGTTATCTGCTGTACTTGATAGAATAGCAATTTCTTAAGCGTCAGTCCTCAAATCCATATTTCCCTCAACTCTGTAATCATTACAAATGAGACATTTTACTTTGTCTTCATCCTGCTTCCACACTGAGAACTGAATGAACATTTGCCAAGTAGCTGCAGAATATTATTTTTTTAACACACATATCCTTAAATTTCTCTATGAGAGTTCATAATCTTTTACCCAGTTTACTGGTCACAGTTATAAAACCCATCGTCAGTTTTACATTCTCTATCTCTCTCTTGTTCTCGTGTTTATTCTTTACTGGCATTACTCTATGCTTTCCAAATCCAAGTGAATCTATTTAAAATACTTGGGCCAGGCACATTTTCAAGCTGTTGATTCTCTCTGTACTCTTCATGTAGAACAAGCAACATAGACATATTGTCCATCTATGCAAAACAGGGTTAAGTCAGAATGGTTCCTTTGTAGAAGACTTATTTATTCAATGAGAAGTGATCTACGTTGGTCAGAAGAACCCAGAAATCACACCGAATGAATAATTCTTCAGAGAATTCCAAACTCTTTTGTACCTCAGCATGTGTCTGAGGTCAGGGGCACTATGATCTCCAGCTCAGGAAAGAAGTCCACCTCAGATTTCTCAGAATTACTGAGTGCTGATGATCCTTTAAAATAATAAGCATGGGGAAGTTTTTAAATTTCTACCAATTTAATTAAGATATCTTTCCTTATTCTTAAAATATAAATCATATTTGCAAGAGGCACACTTTTTATTGGGAATTTAGACAGGAAATTTCATAAATCTTTTCAAGATTTTTTCAAAGTTGGCTCTTCTAAATGCATGCCATTTTCCCAAGCCTTATCTAATTTTTGTAAAGTATTATCATAGGTTTTCTATTTTGTTCTTCACAAGTTTGGAATTTGGGAAGGCAAATATTCTTTCTATTTTACAGATTAAAAAATGAGACACAACTTAAATAGTTTATCATTGGTCATATCTAGAAAGTACTTATCCTGATTCTTATTCAGTGCTATTAACTATGTAGTTATTTTCATTTCATATTCTGGGATCTTATTTATTTGGGTTCACCTATGCATATTTTTCTTTTAGAAAACTTATATGAAGATAAAATCATTTAAAAGATTACTTAGTCATTTAAAAATACCTATTTAAGTGCCTCCTGTGAGGAACCATGGAGACATACAGTAATAAAACAGAATATAGATTAATTCTGGCTAGGATATATTTCAGTTAAACACAAGACAGAGAGACCCTTTAGGAAAGTTTTGCCATACTCTTACTCCACCTAGCAGAATATTCCCATCATTTGCAGTATGAAATATGCCTTGGTCAAGGCCCTACCAATAATAAGCAGCAGAAGAGTGTGTTGTGGATATTGGTTCAGTCTCAAACTGAACTCCTTTGCTTAGAGAGACTAATTTTATTTGTTCTCTTGTTTGTTTTGTGGACTCTTTGTACTATCTTTTTATCATTTAAAATCTTGAAGGTATAAAAATACATGAACCCATTTTGTGCATTTCTGCATTACTCAAGTTCTGAAGCTTTTAGTCATGTCATGTTGTCCATGAAATATGTGATAGATATGCTCTTTCCTTGAGCATCATATTTGCTTCTACAAACATATCTCAAAGTATAAGGAATTTGTAATTTTCAACATAACTGACAGGACTGGCAGACACACTTCTCAATTGACTTGGTACGTGTTTTGTTATACATAAATTATGAAAACAGCAGTTATTTCTTTACAATTTTAAATTCTCAGAGCAGCAAAACAGATTATAACATAGACTAGTTCAAACTTAAATGAAAATAATATTTAAAGTATTTTAGAATGAAACACTTTGCATTTTATTGTTGAAAGTACTTGAAGCAACAGAAATGATGAAGTTTGGTAGAAATGCAAAGCCTATAAACACTGTAAGTTAAAAACAACAATTTGTGCTAATAGTACACATACTGCTTTCAATACACAGTGCTAAGCTGCCTTAACATCAAAGAGTATTCTGCTTTGTAGATTCAAGGTAGTAAACTGTTTTATGTTTCAAGTTTCAGCTTGGTGCAAATTGAATCAACTGAGTTGCAAAATCAAATTTATCATAAAAGTGGTAACTGACCATTAACTACAATGTAATGCTATCAACATGACCCTATTGTGAAACTACAAGACGGCCTGTTCTAGAACATGACAAACAGGAGGAACAGGAAAAGTCATTGTATTTGTCACTAGGAACAAGAAAGATAAAAGGAACATGATCCTGTGCTGTTTCGTTGTTTGCTTCACAGTTTTAAGACACGCACTATGCTCTTAATGGCAAATGCCTAGAGGAATGGTGCCTTCATTTTAAATTACAGCTATGTATGTTTAAGAGATTGTATCGGCATTTTCAAGGAGTTGCTTCTCTATATTAGATATTTTGTTTTAAGTGCAGCAAAAGGCCAAGCTCAAATTCATTCCTAATGAGCCATGTGTTAATGTCAAAGTCTGTGCTGTCCAGTCAAATGCCAAAGAACACATCTGACTTTATAATGAGCCAAACAGTTGTCTCTTCATAATCTCAGTTAGCCTTCTGTTAGATAGCTGCATCCAAAATTTATAACACAGTGGTGGAGGTTGTGGCTGGGATGGCTGAAATCCAATCCAAGATGTAAAACTTCTCATATTGTGTCAGTATTATCGCCAAGGCTTTACCATTCAATCTCCATGTTGGAATACACTGACCCAACGGATTCCAGATGGAATGTTGCCTGAATCTGATCTACTCTGTACGCTAGTTGAGAAGAGATCAAAACCAGATGACAGGCATCAAGGAAACCAGCCAGTGGCGGGGGGGTTGGAATGTAGGTAAAAGTTTGAAATGACACTGCCAAACTTTTCTTTTCCCTGGAGGACACTCTTTCCAGTTGACCAACTAATTCCGCATACTTCTAGGCTCTAAATTTTGTTTGGCTTCTGATTTGACGCTTGCTGACATCCAAAAAGTTTAATGTTTATCTTGGCTATTCTCTACGTAATATGTTATACCTACTTAATATGAAAATGAATGCCTTTACATAGTCATGGGTAATGAAAAGGCTATCAAGAAATAAGAGGGTTTTAGGATGTCTTGGATAAAGTGTCATACATACACATTACAGCTGTGTGTTGAAAGCAGATAATTCAGGGAGTCTATAAAACTGAGGAACATTTGTATTATATTTTTTTTCATTTCCTAGTGAATCAGTTATATAAGTTCCTAGATTGATTTTTTCAAGTATTTACTCTTAAGTGTAATAGTGAAATTAGAATATTCATACATTAAGATCAAAAATTTTTACTTTAGTAGTGATAGAAATACATCAGAAGGAAAATGAGATAAGTAGAAAAAATAACATTAGAAAGAAATAGAGTTAAATGTTACTGTCTTTGATGAGATTCTAAGAATTGTTATCTAATTTTCTTGGATTTTCCAAATTGTCTATAATGAGACTGCATTTTTTAAAAGTTTCAGTTGAAGTAGATGAATATCCAGCTTCTGGCACCACACAAATTAAGCCCCAAGTGTGTTCTGCTCAGTGAAAAAAGGGAGAAGCATACTAAAATAATGTCACTGTCTGAATTCCCTTGCTACATGCTTTAGGGTGTTAGTTTTGGGGTCTTTTGCTTGTTTTTTAACAAGCTTTATTTAAACAACTTTTAGTAATAGACTTAGCAACTAAAGTGGTGGTTTAAATAAATACAGTTTCTTTCAATGTGTTTATTGATAAACTATATCATTTAAAACAATATCAAATATGTCAGGTACCTAGGAATTAATATAGCAAAACATGTGAAAAACCTGTATGGTGAATTTATAGAAAATGACAAGCTAATTCTAAAATTGGTATGAAATTGCAAAGGAGCAAAACAGCAAAGTTGGATTTGAAAAGGGGAAAAGCTGGAGGACTTACACTGTCAGATACCAAAACTAATTCCAAACTATTGTGATTAAGACAGTGTTGGCAAAGAAGAGAATATGATCATTGAAAAGATCGATTTGCTTCAAAGCTAAAAGTGGAAATCGGCATAGTGATGCATCTACAGATGGGGAATAAAGAAGAGCGAGAGAAAGCAAGAGCAAGAGAGAGCTTCACAAACCTATGTCTTTGGCTCTAATTTCTTTCTGGAATTACAGATGTGCATGTATCCAACTACAACTAGGTCACATTATTTACCTAAAATTTAGCATGTTCTAAAGAGAACTCTTTGTTTCCGTCTACTCTTCTCCCAAATGTATGTCTCTATCCATTAGTAAATGGTTTTACAGTGCAATTCAACCAAAAATATGGGCATTATCCTTATTTCCTTTACTATCCTAACTCCATCCTATGTCTAGTTCTATCCTACCACTGCCAGCGTAGTCAAAACTATGTTTATCTCTTGAATAAAACAAAGCAGTAGTTTCCCAGTTGATGTCCTGATTCCACTCTTGTCCACCTCCTTACAATCTATTCTCAGCATAATAGACACACATTTTAAAAACATACATCAGGGCTTCCCTGGTGGTGCAGTGGTCGAGAGTCCGCCTGCTGATTCAGGGGACGCGGATTCGTGCCCCCGTCCGGGAAGATCCCACATGCTGCGGAGCGGCTGGGCCCGTGAGCCATGGCCGCTGAGCCTGCGCGTCCAGAGCCTGTGCTCCGCAACAGGAGAGGCCACAACAGTGAGAGGCCCGCGTACCGCCAAAAAAAACCCCACATAAATCACACTTCTGTACAAAAATATTAATAATGGTAAACATAAGAAATAATTGGCTCCTTTCCAACCTCTGTACATTCTTTCTTTTACCTATTATATTGCTGCACAGAGTCAGAGATTTTTTTATTCTTTTTCTAATTCTGTGAAGGTTTCTACCTTAAATCCTTTGAACCATCTATATTTTTAACCCATAATGTCCTTTACCTTGATCTTTGCTTGGCTGTATCCTTACTGCTGTGACCACAGTGCATGCTAATTTCTCTGTAAATCCATTTAAAGTAAAATCCTGTATACATAGGCTATTTAATTTTCAATATAATACTTATCATAATCTGATATTTATGATATCAGAATATTTATAAATATTCTTTATTTATACAACACCCAATAGAATGTAAACTCCTCATAAACAGGACCCTTGTTCTTAACTGTGTCCCTGGCACCTACAGTAGTGCCTACCATGTGTTAAGTTTTTTATATTTATTGTTAAAAGTAGAACGAATGATGGGTTGCAAAGAAAAGGCATACTTTGACAAGACCAGTGATTGGATTAGGGCTAGAATTTTAGTCCTGGAGTAAATAGGAAAAAGAGTCAAAGCAAGATAAAATATTAGAATAGCCACATTGAGAAGAACTAGTAAAATAATCACAGGTGGAAGAGACATGTAATAAGAATATACAACAACAATATTTTCCTTGCATCTATAAAAGGAAGATTTATTTTCACTAATACAGAAAAACTAGAGGTTGTGGACGTTTTTTCCCTAGTATTTGCACATTGCAGACCTAATGTTGGTGGCTATATTTCTATCTTCTAAACCTCAACGTTTGCTAGAACATTAATGATATTGGTCTCATTGGGGTTATTAGATGATATCATGAGTGAGGTCTGTAACTTAGCTAAATATATTTTCTCTAAGGGAAGTAATACAAAGCCAAGAATATTAAATTTTTAAATATTTAAATTGAAGAATTCAATATTAATGAGGCCCTCATTATTCCATATACTGGGTAGGAAACTAAAGCATCCCAAACGTTAAGTATGAGCTTCAGTTTTATACAATACACTGCTTTCAATACACAGTGCTGAGCTGCCTTAACATCAAAGAGTATTCCACTTGCTTTGTAGATTCAATGTACTAAACTGCTTTATGTTTCAAGTTTCAGCTTGGAGCAAATTGAATCAGCTGAGTTGCATTTTTTTTTTAACAAAACCAATATTTAGATTGACTGTAAATTTTCAAGGTGTTTTCTTCTGTGTGTTCCCAGAACCTTAAAATAGTGCCAGGAACGTAGGAGGCAGTCGATAATTGCTCATGAGGAGATTTATTTGCTTTTTGAATAGAGCCAAACTGGTATATATTCAACTGCAAAGTTATGTTTGACAGTGGACAAACTTCTCAGCTGTTTATCATGTTACTTGACTCATGCCCTCTCTCGGCTTCCTTCCACGGGAGGAAAGGCACAGGAGGTAGAGGTTATGCCAGTGATGTCAAGATTCTCTTAGGTAGGTTAGTAGTTTCAGGATCTGTGAAGAGTGTGGGGCCTGTCACTGTTTCATGGATGCCAGCAGAAAACACAAGATGCTTTAAAAGGCCTAGATCCTTTAAAAGGCTTTATGTTTTTTACAGTGTGGATAGAGGACAACACTAAGCCAAATTAAGAAATGCCTAGTGGGAAATTGGATTACCAGTATTTCATAAAATCACGTATGGAGCTATATTTTGATATTTTGTTCAGGTCAGTTTTAACATTTCAGCATGAAATTCTGGTATATACATAACTGATGAAATGAAGTAGAATTCACCCATGATTTTTATTTTTCCTTTCTCATTGATATTTACAAAGGCAGATGCCAAAGGGGAAACTTACAGTGTTTGTCCTCTTTTAGAAATTTGTTTCAGATTGGAACAAAATAATTACAATTTTTCACATATTTTGAGTAGCTGCATTGGTATAGGACCTTGATACCTGTAGTTTTTACCACCATACTAACCTAGTTCACTTTTATTAAGATCCTGATTTGTCCTTTTGCTCAGGCCTAAGCAGATGTAATAGAATAGAAGAATAGAAGAGAACAGAAGAGAATAGAATAAACCTGCTGTTTATTCTAACTGGAATTTAGACAGTCAGGATGCCCTGCTTTAATTGAATCTCCTTTGCAACCATAATAATGAAAAATAGTATACAGTAAACACTACTTATTTTCTTTTTAATATAAAAACCATAGCCTGTTCAGTGTATTTTTATTTAATACTTACATTGTCACTAATTTATTTTAAGAATTGCTGATAAACCCATTAAATATAAATATTAAAGCAATAGAATAAATGTTTTAAGATAAGCAACATTCTAACTATGATTCAAAATTATGATTCAGTGTTCATAAATTAAACTTTTCCCTTTAGGAAAAAAGGGTTGTATTGTGTTATGACAATGCAATGTAAATGACATTAAATATATGGTTTAGATTTACGATCTAATGAATAACTTGTAATAGAAGACAATTAGACCTTAGCTTCAGTTGTAAAAGTATAGGAAAGATAAATAATGATCAAGTATATTTAAATATGTGTAATATTTTATCTAGGACTGTATTTGAGGATGTGGTAGTACTGTTAATCATAATAAGAATTGTAAATTACTGTCTTTGATTTTCTTTTCTTTTTTTCTTTTTTTGAACACTTGCTCAATAAATGTTTATTAATATATTTAGGCACTCTATTTTTTTAACACTTTAATTGGAGTATAATTGCTTTACAATGGTGTGTTAGTTTCTGCTTTATAACAAAGTGAATCAGTTATACATATACATATATCCCCATATCTCTTCCCTCTTGTGTCTCCCTCCCTCCCAGGCTCCCTATCCCACCCTTCTAGCTGGTTGCAAAGCACGGAGCTGATCTCCCTGTGCTATGCGACTGCTTCCCACTAGCTATCTATTTTACATTTGGTAGTGTATGTATGTCCATATATACACTACCACTCTCTCGCTTTGTCCCAGCTTACCCTTCCCCCTCCCCGTGTCCTCAAGTCCATTCTCTAGTAGGTCTGAGTCTTTATTCCTGTCTTGCCCCTAGGTTCTTAATGACCTTTTTGTTTTTTTTAGATTTGATATATATGTGTGTTAGCATACAGTATTTTTAGTCATTTTCACAATGTTGATTCTTCCAATCCTCTTTTTTACTTTTTGCTTAGCAGTTGTTTTCGTATTCTCATCCTGTTTTACTTTCCATATGGATATAATCCAATATGAATTTCCCTTCTCATATGAAAGATACAAATATTTGCTAAGAAATAAGGAGTGAGATCTTACTAGCTCTTATATAATACTCATGTAAGTTTACGGATGTGTATTTATTTAATTACCATAAATACTTATGTGTTTATCATATACTTTTAAACCAGGATTCAGGTACATTTTCAAAGTATCAATGTGATTTTATAATTATTTCCTCTTTAAACTGAGAGCACTTAGTATAAATATTACTCTCAAATATACGCTAATGCAAAAATTCATTTAGTAAGATTAACTGAGCAAGATAAATGATATTTAGTAAGTTTTTTGCATTTAATGCTGTTAACAATTGTTAATATACTGTAGTTTCAATAAATACATTAAAGCTTATATTTTAAGGTGAGATTTAATATGATGTGAGCTATACTTCATGAAGTATATATTCAGCTATACCATGAAGTACAGCTCATATTTTACAAATCTGACTACTTTATGGGATGAATTAATCACTTAAGAACCATGATGTGGAATGTCATCCAAATACTCTTCTTCCTTAGAATCAAAGGATCAGCCTTGGCAAAAAGGTTTCAGATTATGTGCAGCACTTAAATACGTGATACATAAGTTTGTGACTCCCTTGTATAGTTAACAATTCTTAACATATGTAATAAGGATCTCAACCTAGATCTCAATTAATGTCATATACAATAACAACTATAGAAAATTAAAGGAATCCACCTACCTTGTGTTTGGCCCCAGACTTAAAAGACCCTGTAATTTCCTGATAAACTGACATAATAACTGAAGGAAAGAAAAATAGCCTTCTACATATTTCTTCCTTCTTTCCCGAGAGAGGCATCAGTTCCTTGTAGAATGAGTCTTAAAAGTTAGTATTGAGCTGTCAATATCTATTTGCTATGGGATTGTCATGGGTATTTCTTCTAAACCCATCCCAATCACTGACTACCTCATCTGTGCTGTTTTTGAACTCTAGCTCAATGATTCCCAATCTATTGCCTGAACTACCATGTTTGAAAGCTTGGATTAGACTTCCCTTTTTCAAATCTCTGGTCTGCCTCAATAGCTATTTGACTTTTGGTGTTCTACTTTATTTCTCTGCATCTCAGCTTTCCTATTTATAAGAAAGGGATAAAAATAGTATCTAATTGTTATATTTGAATGTTTGTGTCTTCCTCAAAATTCATGCGTTGAAATCCTAACCCCCCAAAATCATGGTATTAGGAGGTGGGGCCTTTGAGACGTGCTTAGGTCATGTTGGTAGAACTCTCATGGATGGGATTCATGCCTTAAAAAAGAGACTCGAGTGGGATCCCTTGTCACTTCCGCCATGTGAGGACACAGTGAGAAGGCAGGAAACCAGGAAGATGACTCACACCAGGAGGCAACCATGCTGGTGACTTGATCTTGGAGTTTTCAGACTCCAGAACTGTGAGCAATAAGTTTCTGTTGTTTATAAGATAAACAGTCAGTGATATTTTGTTATAGCTGTCCTAATGGACTCATACACCAACTAATAGGTTGGTTATGAACATAAATGAAATAATATATATAAAGAACTTAGCAAAGTGCCCAGCATATACTAAGTACTCATTAACTGTTATTATTATCCTCTGCTCCATTTCCATCTGTTTTCTCAATAAAGATTCTTGCTCTGCATAATTACTATAGTGTAATGATACATGATCATATATTATTTACTCGCCTGTATAGTTCTTCATGCCAAAAGATTGGACTTTGATAGTTCTATCAAACTCTGCCTCTCATTAAATTGTACAAACTTTGAGGGCAGAGCTCATGACACATTCATTTTATCCTCCTTGTTGGAAGCCATAAGCATTTTTGATTTCATTTCGCAAAAATAAATATAAATGAATAGATCTTAATTATGATGGACATGGTTTTTAATGATCAAATTAACTTAATGGAGTGGATGTACATTTCTAGGTCAAAGTTTCCTGAATTTGAGCTATCTGTTAGAACTAGTAGTTTTTAATTTTATAATGTGGAAAAGATAGAAAAATAGAAATATACAAAAATATATGCGTGAGTTATTATACATTCACATATTTAACAGCTGTGTTCATTAAGAGGCACTAGAAACAACGACACCACATTAATAATGAGCATGCTTATTTCCTATATCTTAATTTCTAAACAACATTCTTCAATAAAAGCAACAAGTTACTTTGGAAAAATGGTTAAATCCAGTGGTTAATTTCTAGAGCAGAGAAAATTCTAGATGAGGTTGGAATTTCTCGTAGAGTCAAAAAGTAAGGACATGTTAAAAAAAATGGGCTGGAAAAAATTGAGCTCAAAATATATAGTGATAGAGAGGGCAGAGAGCAGAAGCAAGAAGAACTACAATCCTGTAGCCTGTGGAACAAAAACCACATTCACAGAAAGATAGACAAGATGAAAAGACAGAGGGCTATGTACCAGATGAAGGAACAAGATAAAACCCCAGAAAAACAACTAAATGAAGTGGAGATAGGCAACCTTCCAGAAAAAGATTTCAGAATAATGATAGTGAAGATGATCCAGGACCTAGGAAAAAGAATGGAGGCAAAGATCAAGAAGATGCAAGAAATGTTTAACAAATACCTAGAAAAATTAAAGAACAAACAAACAGAGATGAATAATACAATAATTGAAATGAAAACTACACTAGAAGGAATCAATAGCAGAATAAATGAGGCAGAAGAATAGATAAGTGACCTGGAAGACAGAATGGTGGAATTCACGGCTGCAGAATGGAATAAAGAAAAAAGAATGAAAATAAATGAAGACAGCCAAAGAGACCACTGGGACAACATTAAACACAACAACATTCGCATTATAGGGGTCCCAGAAAGAGAAGAGAGAGAGAAAGGACCCAAGAAAATATTTGAAGAGATTATAGTTGAAAACTTCCCTAACATGGGAAAGGAAATAGCCACCCAAGTCCAGGAAGTGCAGCAAGTCCCATACAGGATAAACCCAAGGAGAAACATGCTGAGATGCGCACTAATCAAATTGACAAAAACTAAAAACAAAGAAAAATTATTGAAAGCAGCAAG
>NW_020175532.1:82106-174262 GCF_003031525.2 Neophocaena asiaeorientalis asiaeorientalis | reverse complement strand
TCCAAAACCTATGGGATGCAGCAAAAGCAGTTCTAAGAGGGAAGTTTATAGCTATACAAGCCTACCTTAAGAAACAAGAAAAATCTCAAGTAAACAATTAAACCTTACACCTAAAGGAACTAGAGAAAGAAGAAAAAACAAAACCCAAGTTAGCAGAAGGAAAGAAATCATGAAGATCACAGCAGAAATAAATGACATAGAAACAAAGAAAACAATAGCAAAGATCAATAATACTAAAAAGCTGTTTCTTTGAGAAGATAAACAAAATTGATAAACCATTAGCCAGACTCATCAAGAAAAAGAGGGAGAGGACTCAAATCAATAAAATCACAAATGAAAAAGTAGAAGTTACAACAGACACTGCAGAAATACAAAGCATCCTAAGAGACTTCTACAAGCTACTCTGTGCCAATAAAAGGGACAACCTGGAAGAAATGGACAAATTCTTAGAAAGGTGTAACCTCCCAAGACTGAACCAGGAAGAAATAGAAAATATGAACAGACCAATCACAAGTTACGAAATTGAAACTGTGATTAAAAATCTTCCAACAAACAAAAGTCCAGGACCAGACGGCTTCACAGGTGAATTCTACCAAGCATTTAGAGAAGAGCTAACACCATCCTTCTCAAACTATTCCAAAAATTGCAGAGGAAGGAACACTCCCAAACTCATTCTATGAGGCCACCATCACCCTGATACCAAAATCAGACAGAGATACTACAAAAAAAGAAAATTACAGACCAATCAGAGAGAGAGATATACCAAGTTCTTGGATTGGAAGAATCAGTATTGTGAAAATGACTATATTACCCAAAGCAATCTACAGATTCAATGCAATCCCTATGAAATTCCCAATGGCATTTTTTTCAGAACTATAACAAATCATCTCAAAATTTCTATAGAGACACAAGAGACCCTGAATAGCCAAAGCAGTCTTGAGGGGAAAAAAGCGGAGCTGGAGGAATCAGACTCCCTGACTTCAGACTATACTACAAAGCTACAATAATGAAGACAATATGGTACTGGCACAAAAACAGAAACATAAATCAGTGGAACAGATAGAAAGCCTAGAGATAAACCCACGCACCTATGGTCAACTAATCTACGACAAAGGAGGCAAAGATATACAATGGAGAAAAGACAGTCTCTTCAATAAGTGTTGCTGGGAAAACTCTACAGCTACATGTAAAAGAATGAAATTAGAACACTCCCTAACACGATACAGAGAAATAAACTCAAAATGGATTAAAGACCTAAATGTAAGACCAGACACTATAAAACTCTTAGAGGAAAACATAGGAAGAATGCTCTCTGACATAAATCACAGCAAGATCTTTTTTGATCCACCTCCTAGAGTAATGGAAATAAAAACAAAACTAAACAAATGGGATCTAGTGAAACTTAAAATCTTTTGCACAGCAAAAAAAACCATAAACAAGATGAAAAGACAACCCTCAGAATGGGAGAAAATATTCACAAATGAATCAACGGACAAAGGATTAATCTCCAAAATACATAAACATCTCATGCAGCTCAGTGTTAAGGAAACAAACAACCCAATCCAAAAATGGGCAGAAGACCTAAATAGATATTTCTCCAAAGAAGACATACAGATGGCCAGGAAGCCCATGAAATGCTGCTCAACATCACTAATTATTAGAGAAATGCAATTCAAAGCTACAATGAGGTATCACCTCACACCAGTCAGAATGGCCATCATCAGAAAATCTACAAACAACAAATGCTGGATAGGATGTGGAGAAAAGGGAACCCTCTTGCACTGTTGGTGGGAGTGTAAATTGATTCAACTACTATGGAGAATAGTATGCAGTTTCCTTAAAAAAATAAAAATAGAATTACCATATGATCCATCTATCCACTACTGGGAATATACCCAGAGAAAACCATAATTCAAAAAGACACATGCACCTCAATGTTCATTGCAGCACTATTTACAATAACCAGGGCATGGAAGCAACCTATATGCCCATGGACAGACAAATGGATAAAGAAAATGTGGTACATATATACAATGGAATATTACTCAGCATAAAAAGGAACGAAATTGTGTCATTTGTTGAGATGTGGGTGGATCTAGAGACTGTCATACAGAGTGAAGTAAGTCAGAAAGAGAAAAACAAATATCGTATATTAACGCATGTATGTGAAAACTAGAAATATGGTACAGATGAACCCGTTTGCAGGGCAGAAGTTGAGACACGGATGTAGAGAACAAATGTATGGACACCAAGCGGGGAAGACCATGGTGGGGTGGGGATGGTGGTGTGCTGAATTGGGCAATTGGGATTGACATGTATACAGTGATGTGTATAAAATTGATGACTAATAAGAACATGCAGTATAAACAAACAAACAAACAAAATAACAACTAATACTAAACTTTCTTTGGGTTATTTGTATGGAAATATGTTAATATAAATATCATTTCTGTGTTATTCTTGCAAAAACTCATACTTAGTCCAATCATGAAAAAACACCAGAAAAATCCATATTAAGGTATTTCTACACAATTCTTGCATTCCTATACACTAATGATAAAAAATCTGAAAGAGAAATTATGGAAACACTCCCATTTACCATTGCAACAAAAAGAATAAAATACCTAGGAATAAACCTACCTAGGGAAACAAAAGACCTGTATGCAGAAAAGTATAAGACACTGATGAAAGAAATTAAAGATGATACAAACAGAGAGAGAGATATACCAAGTTCTTGGATTGGAAGAATCAGTATTGTGAAAATGACTATATTACCCAAAGCAATCTACAGATTCAATGCAATCCCTATGAAATTCCCAATGGCATGTTTTTCAGAACTATAACAAATCATCTCAAAATTTCTATAGAGACACAAGAGACCCTGAATAGCCAAAGCAGTCTTGAGGGGAAAAAAGCGGAGCTGGAGGAATCAGACTCCCTGACTTCAGACTATACTACAAAGCTACAATAATGAAGACAATATGGTACTGGCACAAAAACAGAAACATAAATCAGTGGAACAGATAGAAAGCCTAGAGATAAACCCACGCACCTATGGTCAACTAATCTACGACAAAGGAGGCAAAGATATACAATGGAGAAAAGACAGTCTCTTCAATAAGTGTTGCTGGGAAAACTCTACAGCTACATGTAAAAGAATGAAATTAGAACACTCCCTAACACGATACAGAGAAATAAACTCAAAATGGATTAAAGACCTAAATGTAAGACCAGACACTATAAAACTCTTAGAGGAAAACATAGGAAGAATGCTCTCTGACATAAATCACAGCAAGATCTTTTTTGATCCACCTCCTAGAGTAATGGAAATAAAAACAAAACTAAACAAATGGGATCTAGTGAAACTTAAAATCTTTTGCACAGCAAAAAAAACCATAAACAAGATGAAAAGACAACCCTCAGAATGGGAGAAAATATTCACAAATGAATCAACGGACAAAGGATTAATCTCCAAAATACATAAACATCTCATGCAGCTCAGTGTTAAGGAAATAGAGTAATGGAAATAAAAACAAAACTAAACAAATGGGATCTAGTGAAACTTAAAATCTTTTGCACAGCAAAAAAAACCATAAACAAGATGAAAAGACAACCCTCAGAATGGGAGAAAATATTCACAAATGAATCAACGGACAAAGGATTAATCTCCAAAATACATAAACATCTCATGCAGCTCAGTGTTAAGGAAACAAACAACCCAATCCAAAAATGGGCAGAAGACCTAAATAGATATTTCTCCAAAGAAGACATACAGATGGCCAGGAAGCCCATGAAATGCTGCTCAACATCACTAATTATTAGAGAAATGCAATTCAAAGCTACAATGAGGTATCACCTCACACCAGTCAGAATGGCCATCATCAGAAAATCTACAAACAACAAATGCTGGATAGGATGTGGAGAAAAGGGAACCCTCTTGCACTGTTGGTGGGAGTGTAAATTGATTCAACTACTATGGAGAATAGTATGCAGTTTCCTTAAAAAAATAAAAATAGAATTACCATATGATCCATCTATCCACTACTGGGAATATACCCAGAGAAAACCATAATTCAAAAAGACACATGCACCTCAATGTTCATTGCAGCACTATTTACAATAACCAGGGCATGGAAGCAACCTATATGCCCATGGACAGACAAATGGATAAAGAAAATGTGGTACATATATACAATGGAATATTACTCAGCATAAAAAGGAACGAAATTGTGTCATTTGTTGAGATGTGGGCAGATCTAGAGACTGTCATACAGAGTGAAGTAAGTCAGAAAGAGAAAAACAAATATCGTATATTAACGCATGTATGTGAAAACTAGAAATATGGTACAGATGAACCCGTTTGCAGGGCAGAAGTTGAGACACGGATGTAGAGAACAAATGTATGGACACCAAGCGGGGAAGACCATGGTGGGGTGGGGATGGTGGTGTGCTGAATTGGGCAATTGGGATTGACATGTATACAGTGATGTGTATAAAATTGATGACTAATAAGAACATGCAGTATAAACAAACAAACAAACAAAATAACAACTAATACTAAACTTTCTTTGGGTTATTTGTATGGAAATATGTTAATATAAATATCATTTCTGTGTTATTCTTGCAAAAACTCATACTTAGTCCAATCATGAAAAAACACCAGAAAAATCCATATTAAGGTATTTCTACACAATAACTGAAAAATATTCTTCAAAAGCATCAGTTATGAAAAAGAAGAAAGACTGGAGGAAACTAAGGAGAAATAACAACTTAATACAATGTGGGGACTTGAATCGAATCCTGAAACAATTAAAGGACCTTAGTGGAAAAATTTGGTAAAATCTGAATAAATTATAAAGTTTAGTTAATAGTATTACACGAAGGTTAAATCTCTATTTGTGATACTTATACCATAATTTTATAAGCTGATAACATGAAGGAAATCTGGGAGGGTTACATAGAAAATATTTGTATTACTTTTGCAGCTTTTTGTATGTCTAAAAATTAGTTCAAAATAAATATATATATGCAAACCATGTATCTTATAATAGGTTAATATCCAATATATAAGGAAATCATACAACTCAGTAGCCAAAAAAACAAAAAACAACAAAAAACCACATAACCCAATTAAAAAATAGACAAAGGACCTTAATAGACATTTTTGCAAAGAAGACATACAGATAGTCAACAGGTAGTTGAAAAGGTGCTCAACATCACTAATCAGGGAAATGCAAATCAAAATCACAAGGATGTCACCTCACACCTGTTAAGCTAGTTATTTTCAAAAAGACAAGAGATAACAAATGATAGGGAGGCAGTGGAACCCTTGTACACTGTTGGTGGGAATGGAAGCTAGTATAGCCGCTATGGAAAATGGCATGGTGTGTCCTCAAGAAATTAAAAATAAAACTACCATATGAAATAGTAATTCTACTTCTGGGTATATATTAAAAGGATATAAAACCATTTCCTTGAGGAGACATCATACCCCCATATTCACTACAGCATTATTCATAATAGCCAAAGTACTGAAATGACCAAGGTATACATCAACTGATCAAGAAAATATGAGGAAATATATATATTGGAATAATATTCAGCCTTAAAAATGAAGAAACTCCTGTTATTTGTGGCAATATGGATGAACCTGTATGGCATTATGCTAAGTGAAATAAAGAGAGAAAGATGAATACTGCATGGTATCACTTATATGTGGAATCTAAAAGAAAGGAAGGAGGGAAAGAAGGAGGGAAATTGAATTCATAGAAACAGACTAGAAAAATGGTAGCAGGGGCCGGGGTGGGGTGGGGTGGGGAAGACAGGAAGAAGCTGGTTAAAGAGCACAAACTTTTAATTATAAGATGAATAAAGTCTGAGGATCCAATATATAACGTAGTGACTATGATTGATGACTGTACTGTATAATTGAAATTTCCTAAGAGAGAACTTAAATCTTCTCACTAAACAACAGCAACAAAAAGGCAGGCAAATATGTGAAGTGAGGAATGTGTTAACTCTGTGAGGAGAATCCTTTCACAATGTATAAGTATTTCAAATTATCACATTGTACACGTTAAGTGTCTTACAATTGTATTTGTCACTTATACCTTAATAAAGCTGAAAGTTTTACTCCTGTTTAAGGAATGAATAATCATTAATTATAGAGCTGTTAGGGAGTTTCAAGTTCTGTGTCATATTCAAGTTTGATTAGTCAGGATAGGCTAGGATAGATGCTTCACAAATGACTACAAGTTTTTAATGGCTTAATACAACCAAGGTTTATTGCTCACTCACTGTCTTCTACAGGCCTTACCAGTTCTCTAGGAAAGTCTCCATGGGATAATACAGATACCTAGGCTGGTGGAGGCTTTGCCATTCTGGGTGGGTACACTATTTGGAATATGTGACATCTTTTGTCAGTATGGCATGGGATGAGGGAACATGATTGCTAAAAATTGAAAACTAAATTCTTTACTTCTAAAGTGATATTTGCAACATTTCATTGGTCACATAGCCACGTCTAACATCAAAAAAAGACAGTGATGTTTAACCCATCATGAATTAGAAAGTAAGAGAAATAATATACTAGTAAACTTTTATCTCAGGCTCAAATTACTCATGAATTGGCACTGATCATTTTTCAGCAAAGAACACCTTCTGCTGTGGGTAGAGCATCATCTTGGAATGAGATCCTAACTTCTCCACATAATAGCTGTGACATTGAGCAAGGTATGTAATCTTTCCCACCCCTGTTTATTGCTTTGTTGAATGATCATGGTGCTCTTCCTCTTGCAGTGCTCTTATGGACATTAATTGAATTAGTGTATACAAATCTTCTGGTACAGTTCCTCACATACTTAGTAAAATTATCTTTAATAAATTGAGGAAGTATTGCGAGTCTGGACACATAGTTGCACCAGGGTTAGGATCTGATTTGTATTAAGCTCTTCAATCAATAGTCCCTGATCTGTGAAAAGAGCCATGTGGTGGTGGTTATATCCTGATATTTCCCTTTTCCTGTATGTGTGGGCACATGTATATGTGTGTCAGACGGTGATGATAGGATATATATTTATATATATTCATATATGTATATATCTCACTGAACATGGGGAAAGAGCATGAGTGCCAGCTGAAACCCTAGATTCTTCTATGATATTGTTGGAAATTGAAAATCATAAAACCCCACAAGGAGAAGGTAAGTTATCTCAGAAAGGATGAAGTAATATATCTTGTTGATCCTGTAATTTTTCCTCTGTGTAGAGCTGTTTCCTATCTTTGAAACTGGCAGGTATCACAGGAGTCTTTAAAAAACGTATCCAACTGAGTGGGATAAGTTTTATATTCTTGTAAAACTTATCCCACTATATTCTCATTTCCATCATATTTTTTATGATGGAAATCATAAAAAATGATTTCCATTTTTTGATGGAAATGATTTCATTTCCAACATTTTTTTTCACAAATATCTTCATTTATTTCAGCCAAGATCTCAAAAACAATAAAACCAAATTGTACCAGAAAGTGTCAGCAAAAATGATCCCTCTCCTAGGAAGTCTGTAAGATTCCAAAGTGACGGGGTGTGAGCACAGCTTTGTGTGCAGGAGCACATCATGCTGCCAGGTGTCCTCTGGAGGTGGATATCTACATGAGGGACAAGGGGAGCATCCAACTCTAGGATCTTGAGCTGTGTTAAGACATGGTCACCTCTTGGGCTGGAAAATTCAGACGCCAATTCCAGAGATGAAGCTGTTCAGAAATGGTCTGAGTTGAAGCTTAGCCATAGGTTTGGAATTCTAGGAAGATTTGGTAGTTGTATTCTTGGTCCTGATCTCTGAATTATCAACTGTTATTTGGTTAGGCAATAGAACTGTGAAAAGAAGGACTACGGCAGAAAAGCCAGTAGTTGGTCGGGAACGGCAAGCATCCACTTTCCATGTCCTTATGCATCACAGGTGCGGCCAGCTGTGAGCAAACCAGGTTCTTTTCAGCCATCTTCATCAGCCGATGCTCTAAGTCTTGATTTATATCTCATTTCCATCATATTATTTAAGCCATAGGTCATTCATATATCCTCATTTCCATCATATTTTTTAAACCATAGGTCATTCAACTTTTCTAACACTCTGTCAGCTAAAAGAATTCTGTCTTAATTTATATTACTCTGAGACCTTAGGATCTATCATTTGGGTGTGGTAAGGCATTAAATTTTATGTCCAAGGTATCAGCTCATTGATTTCCTGGGTATGCATTGCAATTAGGACGTTGCAAACTACATAAAAAATTCCATAGAATACAAATTTACAGAGTTGAAATGAATAGTGTATTTTGTGAGGATACATGGATATAAAGAAGCAAATATGACTATTTATTCACTACTGTTATTCACTTATTCAACAATTAGTTTTTTAACCATCTATTATGTGCCAGGCACTGTTAAATATATTGCAGATACATGTGGAAACAACACCAACCAAAATAGGCTCCCTGTCTTCTTGGAAGAGAGAGATAATAAGTACATAAGACCATAAATAAGATTTTTTCAGAGAGTGACGAGTGCTATGAAAGATGCCAGAGAGGGTGATTGGATAGGAAGAGAGGGAAAGGAGAGTTATCTTTAATAGAGTTTAGGTCAGGCTGCTTTGAGGAGATGACATTTCAGCTGAAAACTGATTAATGAGATAGGTTCAGTCATGTGAAGATCTGCGGAAGAGTGTTGCAGGCAAAGGGAACAACCTAGTCATGCTAGTGAAATAAAAATGACCTTATCTAGATAAGGAGTAGAAAGAAGCTCTTCGTTCAGTGTAGCTGGAACAAAATGAAGGAAGAAAATCTTAGCAGGAGATGAAATTAGAGGGGTAGGAGACATATTTTGAGAAGTCTTCTCAGTTGTGATAAAGTGTTTGGGTTTATTTCTAATTATAAGAATATCTTAATTCTCCTGAACCTCATAGATAGACTGATAGATTAGTAGATAGATAGATGGATAGATAGATAACTGATACATAGATAATAAATAGATAAATACAATTTTAATTAAAATAAGTAACATGGAACAAAACTGCTTTTAAAAAAAAGAAACTTTCACAGTCACTAACTTTGACATTATCAATGGTCAGTGAACTGTGGCCCCTTCATATCTTTAAAATTCACCACATATTCTGGCACTTACTTTCCTACCTTGCCAAATTCAGCACTACATGCTTCACTGTTTCCCTTACATATTAATAGAATAAAACACCTGGATGATTTTGCTCTTGGAGTCTTGGCACCACTATTGTTCACTATTGAATAGTGTTGACTGAAAAGGTTATGACCTGAAAATCTACACTAGAAGCCAACAGTATCCATGCATCATGCTCATAAGCTTGTTAACGTATGCCAATACTTATCCTAAAAATGCTGGCTCCCTCTCTGCCCAAATGAGGGCATATGGTTTTCATAAAAGTTATTAGTACTGGATGCTGAACTACTAGGTCATTGTTTTATTTATTCAATAAGCACTTATTATAGCTAAATATATCTGATTCAATATTATAATGCTGAAGAATATTATAATGCAGAAGAAAAAATCTTATGGTAAGTTGCATAGTAAAGGTATTAGAAATTTAAGTGTGGAGAAAAGAATGTGGCAAATTACATTATAAAGATATCTACAAATTCTATGAGGGTATAAAATAAATATCTCCAGTATTGAAAGAAGAATTAGAGAATCAACCTCAGGAATTCAGAAAAGTTAAATTTATCTGTATCTCTAACCCCTTTCCCAGTGAGGATGTTGGACCCTGTTAAGAAACGCACACATATAAAGTATCTTTCATAGAGTACTTGCTCAATAAATAGTTGAATATATATGTAAATATATTTCAGTTGTTGTGCTACATCCTCCCCTGACTGATGCCTTGCCTGCCTTTTGTAATGCCCAGTTATACCCTTGTTTGTATTGATCAAGACCTTGTTCGTTTGATCTCTTGCTCAACGGTGAAGTCTTATCTACATTTTTTGGCTGTCTGCTTGGTATTGCCTTCTATTTAGCATCATTCATATTCACTGTTAATATGCTGGTCTAACTTACCATTCAGATCTCTTGAGACATGCTCATATTTCACACTCTGATTTTGCTGTGGCCAATATGGTGAGGTCTAGTGAACACGTTTTGTGATGTGTTTCCTGTTTGGTTACTGGATGGTTTTGGCTTAGAAATTCTGTTTTATTTCTAGCTTCTTGTCATACTAGTGTTAATTATGGGTACTAGGCAGATACCTTGAAATGAAACATGTACATAGGTCCTTTTACCCAAAATAAACACTTGAAAAACATGATTTTGATGCATTTATTAATTACAATATTTCTTTACAAGCCATTGTTAATTAGACTACTTGTTTAAGATTTTATTACTTTCTGTTAAAAATTTAGTTGGACTTATGTAATGGATATAATTCTAGTATAAAGAGTTTAATTCTGTAATTTCTTTTCCTTTGCCATTTTAAGAAAAAATAATTGTTTTTACCTCAGCATACGTATCTATGGCAATCCTTATTATAGCACTTAAAATATTGTAAGTAATCTGCTATATACCAATATTAACTCATAGATTGTAAGGATAGTAATGGTCATCATTCATCCATTCTAGCTGTACAATACAGAGTGTTACGTTTTTGTGGAACATAAAATGTGCTCAGTAAATGTTGGTTAAAGTGATGGATAAATTTAAAAAAACATATTAAAACTTCTGTCAACATAGGTAACAAAGTAACATGGCATTCTATCTTTAAAAATAGCAAGTTATTTTTTTTAGAACTTCAAGGACAATAATTCTTTCTAAAGACTAGGCAATGTATTACTTTCTAATCTTTCATAAATACTGATATTTTCAACTATTTATTAAAACTCACATTGTAATTCTCTTAGGATTTTCTGATAAATACCATCCTGTCCTAATAATTTACTATAATTTCTCATCTGGATTCATAATTTACTTCTTTGAGAATTTTGACTTTGGAAATTGCATATTCAGTTTTCCTTAATATACACCTTTGGCATAATGATTTCTGTATTTCATATTACTTTAAAATAGAAGGCGTATATTTTTTCTATAGTCTTAATTCTCACCATTTTCTTGATGCATTAGGGGATATATAACACATCACTTCTTATGATATTACTTCCCATATATGGTTGTTCTTTATGCAATATAATGTTAAAATTCTTTCTGAGCATTTAATTTTCTTCATTAATTTTAATCTTTATATTTTGCATTTTTACCCATTCTGTTGTCTTTATTTCTGAATGTCATAAACATGCATTTTATGTGTCTTTCTTTGTTTTGTCAACAGTCTTTTTCTTCAACTTATCTATCACATTGTATGTGGGAACAAAATTTACACCTTTCTGAATGATATCATTTTGAGCACTTAAAAGTACCATGCATGAGCTATCCCTTTCTTACTCTGACAATTTTCTGATTTCCAAAAACAAACCAAAAAAAAAACACAAAAGAAACCCCCAAAGCCCTCGAAAAAACAACAACAACAAAAAACCTCAACAGAGAAAGAGAAATCAGAGAACAGGTAGAATATTATTTATCATCACTTGAGACTCTCAGGAATACCTTAATCCACAATAACTAATCTTGACCTTGAACACCTTTTTCTTTTTCTTTAATGTCTTTATTGGAGTATAATTGCTTTACAATGGTGCATTAGTTTCTGCTTTATAACATAGTGAATCGGCTATACATATAAATATATCCCCATATCTCTTCCCTCTTGCGTCTCCCTCCCGCCTTCCTTATCCCACCCCTCTAGGTGGTTACAAAGCACCGAGTTGATCTCCCTGTGCTATGCGACTGCTTCCCACTAGCTATCTATTTTACATTTGGTACTATATATAAGTCCAAGCCACTCTCTCACTTCGTCCCAGCTTACACTTCCCCCTCCCCATGTCAAGTCCATTCCCTATGTCTGCGTCTTTATTACTGTCCTGCCCCTAGGTTCTTCAGAACCTTTTTTTTTTGTTGTTAGATTCCATATAGATGTGTTAGCATACAGTATCTGTTTTGTTCTCTCTGTAGGCTATCTTTTCTCCATTGTATATTCTTGCCTCCTTTATCAAAAATAAGGTGACCATATATACGTAGGTTTATCTCTAGGTATCTGTCCTCTTCCATTGGTCTATATTTCTGTTTTTGTGCCAGTACCATACTGTCTTGATTACTGTAGCTTTGTATTATTGTCTAAAGTCAGGGAGCGTGATTCCACCAGCTCCATTTTTTTCCTCAAGATTGCTTTAGCTATTCGGGGTCATTTGTGTTTCCATGCAAATTGTAAAATTTCTTGTTCTAGTTCTGTGAAAAATGCCATTGGTAGTTTGATAGGGATTGCACTGTATCTGTAGATTGCTTTGAGTAGTGTAGTAATTTTAGTAGTGTAGTGTTGATTCTTCCAATCCAAGAACATGGTATATCTCTCCATCTGTTTCTATCATCTTTAATTTCTTCCATCAGTGTATTATAGTTTTCTGCATACAGGTCTTTTGTCTCTTTAGGTAGGTTTATTCCTAGGTATTTCATTCTTTTTGGTGCAGTGGTAAATGAGAGTGTTTCCTTAATGTCTCTTTCAGATTTTTCATCAAGAAATTTCTGTGCATTAATTTTGTGTATCCTGCTACTTTACCAAACTCATTGATTAGCTATAGTAGTTTTGGGGTAGCATTTTAGGATTCTCTATATATAGTATCACGTAATCTGCAAACTGTGACAGATTTACTTCTTTTTTTTTGAATTTGGATTCCTTTTATTTTTTTTCTTCTCTGACTGCTGTGGCTAAAACTTCCAAAACTATGTTGAATAATAGTGGTGAGTGTGGACAACCTTGTATCGTTCCTGGTCTTAGAAGAAATGGTTTCAGTTTTTCACCATTGAGAACGATGTTGGCTGTGGGTTTGTCATATATGGCCTTTATTATGTTGAGGTAAGTTCTCTCTATGCCTACATTCTGGAGGTTTTTTATCATAAATGGGTTTTGAATTATGTCAAAAGCTTTTTCTGAATCTATTCAGATGATCATATGGTTTTTCTTCTTCAGTTTGTTAATATGGTTTATCACATTGTTTGATTTGCGTATATTGAAGAGTCCTTGCATTCCTAGGATAAACCACACATGATCATGGTGTATGATTCTTTTAATGTGCTGTTGGATTCTGTTTCCTAGTATTTTGTTGAGGATTGTTGCATCTATGTTCATTAGTGATACTGGCCTGTAGTTTTCTTTCTTTGTCACATCTTTGGTTTTGGTATCAGGGTTATGGTGACCTCGTAGAATGAGTTTGGGACTGTTCCTCCCTCTGCTATATTTTGGAAGAGTTTGAGAAGGATGGGTGTTAACTCTTCTTTAAATGTTTGATAGAATTCGCCTGTGAAGCCATCTGGTCCTGGACTTTTGTTTGTTGGAAGATTTTTAATCACAGTCTAAATTTCAGTGCTTGTGATTGGTCTGTTTATATTTTCTATTTCTTCCTGGTTCAGCATCATAAGGCTGTGCTTTTCTAAGAATTTGTCCATTTCTTCCAGGTTGTCCATTTTATTGGCATAGAGTTGCTTGTAGTAATCTCTCATGATCCTTTGCATTTCTGCAGTGTCAGTTGTTACTTCTCCTTTTTCATTTTGAATTCTAATGATTTGAGTCCTCTTCCTTTTTTTCTTGATGAGTCTGGCTAATGGTTTATCAATTTTGTTTATCTTCTCAAAGAACCAGCTTTTAGTTTTATTGATCTTTGCTATCGTTTCCTTGATTTCTTTTTCATTTATTTCTGATCTGATCTTTGTGATTTCTTTCCTTCTGCTAATATGTGGTTTTTTTGTTCTCCTTTCTCTGATTGCTTCAGGTGTAATGTTAGGTTGTTTATTTGAGTTTTTCTTGTTTCTTGAGGCAGAATTGTATTGCTGTAAACTTCCCTCTTAGAACTGCTTTTGCTGCATCCCATATGTTTTGGGTCATCGTGTATTCCTTGTCATTTGTTTCTAGGTTTTTCCTAATTTCTTTGTTGATTTCTTCAGTGATCTCTTTGTTATTAAGTAGTGTATTGTTTAGCCTCCATGTGTTTGTATTTTTTACAGATTTTTTTCCTGTAATTGGTATCTAGTCTCATATATTGTGGTTGGAAAAGATACTTGATATGATTTCAGTTTTCTTAAATTTACCAAGGCTTGATTTGTGACCCAAGATATGATCTATCCTGGAGAATGTTCCATGAGCACTTGAGAAGAAAGTGTATCCTGTTGTTTTGGGGTGGTATGTCCTATAAGTATCAGTTAAGTCCATCTTGTTTAATGTATCATTTAAAGCTTGTGTTTCCTTATTTATTTTCATTTTGGATGACCTGTCCATTGGTGAAAATGGCATATTAAAGTCCCCTACTATGATTGTGCTATTGTCAATTTCCCCTTCTATGGCTGTTAGCTTTTGCTTTATGTATTGTGTGCTCCTATGTTTGGTACATAAATATTTACAATTGTTATATCTTCTTCTTAGATTGATCCCTTGATCATTTTGTAGTGTCCCTCTTTGTGTCTTGTAATAGTCTTTATTTTAAAGTCTATTTTGTCTGATATGAGAATTGCTATTCCAGCTTTCTTTTAATTTCCATTTGCATGGAATATCTTTTTCCTTCCTCTCACTTTCAGTCTGTATATGTCCCTAGGTCTAAAATGAGTCTCTTGTAGACAGCATATATATGGGTCTTGTTTTTGTATCCATTCAGCCAGTTTATGTCTTTTGGTTGGAGCATTTAATCCATTTACATTTAAGGTATTTATTGATATGTATGTTCCTATTACAATTTTCTTAATTGTTTTGGGTTTGTTATTGTATGTCTTTTCCTTCTGTTGTGTTTCCTGCCTAGAGAAGTTCCTTTAGCTTTTATTGTAAAGCTGGTTTGGTGGTGCTGCATTCTCTTAGCTTTTGCTTGTCTGTAAAGGTTTTAATTTCTCCATTGAATCTGAATGAGATCCCTGCTGGGTAGAGCAATCTTGGTTGTGGGTTTTTCCCTTTCATCTCTTTAAATATGTCCTGCTGCTCCCTTCTGGCCTGCAGAGTTTCTACTGAAAGATTAGCTCTTAACCTTATGGGGATTCGCTTGTATGTTATTTGTTGATTTTCCCTTGTTGCCTTTAATATTTTTCTTTGTATTTAATCTTTGATAGTTTGATTAGTATGTGTCTTGGCATGTTTCTCCTTGGATTTATCCTGTATGGGACTCTCTCTGCTTTCTGGACTTGATTGACTATTTCTTTTCCCTTATTAGGGCAGTTTTCAACTATAATCTCTTCAAATATTTTCTCAGTCCCTTTATTTTTCTCTTCTTCTTCTGAGACCCCTGTAATTCGAATGTTGGTGTGTTTAATGTTATCCAAGAGGTCTTTAAGACTGTCTTCAATTCTCTTCTTTATTCTTCTCTGCAGTAGTTATTTCCACTATTCTATCTTCCAGGTCACTTATCCGTTCTTCTGCCTCAGGTATTCTGCTATTGATTCCTTCTAGAGAATTTTTAATTTCATTTATTGTGTTGTTCATCATTGTTTGTTTGTGCTTTAGTTCTTCTAGGTCCTTGTTAAATGTTTCTTGTTTTTTCTCCATTCTATTTCTAAGATTTTGGATATCTTTACTATCATTACTCTGAATTCTTTTTTAGGTAGACTGCCTATTTCCTCTTCATTTGTTTGGTCTGGTGGTTTTTTACCTTGCTCCTTCATCTTCTGTGTGTTTCTCTGTCTTTTCATTTTGCTTAACTTACTGTGTTTGCAGTCTCCTTTTCACAGGCTTCAGGTTCGTAGTTCCAGTTGTTTTTGATGTTTTCCCCCAGTGGCTAAGGTTGGTTCAGTGGGTTGTGTAGGCTTCCTGGTGGAGGGCACTAGTGCCTATGTTATGGTGGATGAGGCTGGATCTTGTCTTTCTGAATGACAGCACCATGTCCGGTGGTGTGTTTTGCGGTGTCTGTGACCTTTTTATGATTTTAGACAGCCTTTCTGCTAATGGGTGGGGTTGTGTTTCTGTCTTGCTAGTTGTCTGGCACAGGTTCTCCAGCACTGTGCCTTGCTGGTCGTTGAGTGGAGCTGGGTCTTAGCGTTGCAATGGAGATCTCTGGGAGAGCTTTTGCCATTTGATATTATGTGGAGCTGGGAGGTTGCTGGTGGACCAGTGTCCTGAACTCAGCTCTTCCCCCTCAGAGGCACAGGCCTGACACCTGGCTGGAACACCAAGACCCTGTCAGACACATGGCTCAGAAGAAAAGGGAGCTTAAAAGAAAGAAAGAAAGAAAAAATAAAAGTTATTAAAATAAAAACTAATTTTTATAAATTTTAAAAAATTAGAAAAGAAAAAACAAGAAAGAAAGAAGAGAGCAACCAAACCAAAAAACGAATTCACCAATGATAACAAGCACTAAAACCTATACTAAAAAAAGAAACAAAAACAAAAACGGACAGACAGAACCCTAGGACAAATTGTAAAAGCAAAGCTATACAGACAGAATCACATGAAGAAGCATACACATACACACTCACAAAACGAGAAAAAGGAAAATATTTACATATGTCTATATATTAAAAAAAAGGATGAAGAGAGCAACCAAATCAATAAACGAATCTAACAATGATAATAAAGTCTAAATACTAAACTAAGATAAACATAAAACCAGAAACAAATTACATGCAGAAAACAATCCCCAAGTCTACAGTTGCTCCCAAAGTCTACTGCCTCAATTTTGGGGTGATTCATTGTCTATTCAGGTATTCCAGAGATGCAGGGTACATCAAGTTGATTGTGGAGATTTAGTCCACTGGAGAGTTAACCTACACAGCTCCTGTGGTTCAGCTTTGGATTTGGCCCCGCCTCTGCATGTAGGTCACCTGAGGGCGTCTGTTCCCGCCCAGACAGGACGGGGTTAAGGTAGCAGCTGATTAGGGGGGTCTGGCTCACTCAGGCCGGTGGGAGGGAGGAGTACGGAATGCAGGGCGAGCCTGCGGCAGCAGAGGCCAATATGACATTGAAACAGCCTGGGGTGTGCTGTGTGTTCTCCCGGGGAAGTTGTCCCTGGATCATGGGACCCTGGCACTGGCATCTGCACAGGCTCCCAGGAGGGGAGGTGTGGATAGTGATCTGTGCTTGCACACAGGCTTCTTGGTGGTTGCAGCAGTAGCCTTAGTGTCTCATGCCCGTCTCCGGTGTCCACGTGGATAGCCGCAGCTCGCGCTCGTCTCTGGAGCACATTTTGGCGGTGCTCTGAATCCACTGTCCTCACACACTCCGAAACAATGGTCTCTTGCCTCTTAGGCAGTTCCAGACTTTTTCCCGCACTCCCTCCTGGCTAGCTGTGGTGCACTAGCCCCCTTCAGTCTGTGGCACGCAGCCAACCCCAGTCCTCTCCCTGGGATCTGACCTCCGAAGCCTGAGCCTCAGCTCCCAGCCCCCACCCCTCCCAGTGGGGGAGCATACAAGCCTCTCGTGCTGGTGGGTGCTAGTCGGCACCGATCCTCTGTGCAGGAATCTCTCCGCTTTGCCCTCTGCACCCCTATTGCTGCACTCTCCTCCATGGCTCCAATGCTCCCCCCCACCACCCGCCCCTGTCTCTGCCATGAAGGGACTTCCTAGTGTGTGGAAACTTTTCCTCCTTCACAGCTCCCTCCCTGATGGGCAGGTCCTGTTCCTCTTCTTTTGTCTCTGTTTTTTCTTTTTTCTTTTGCCCTACCCAAGTACATGGGGAGTTTCTTGCCTTTTGGGAAGACTGAGGTCTTCTGCCAGCATTCAGTAGGTGTTCTGTAGGAGTTGTTCCACATGTAGATTTCTGATGTGTTTGTGGGGAGGAAGGTGATCTCCACGTCTTACTACTCCACCATCTTGAAAGTCTCCCCTGAACCACCTTTAAGAATAAGAAAGAAGAAAGACATTTTTGATATTACTTTCTAACGGTTGACTTTGTTGTCATGACAACTATGTGCTTATTTTTGTTTACCCTCTCCCCTTTCCAATTAGTACAGTTAAAACAACTATAATGCATGGAATATAGTTGTGATTAAAAATGGGTAGGTTTCAATATAAATATAATGTAATATAAAATCATATATTAACTAATATTGGACAGTTTCCAAGTGAGGCCATAACTTTATTAGCATTACCCTTTCATTTAATTTTCCTTAAACATTTTCTAGGATGATTTGGAGTCAACACTCATAGCTATCAAACCAACAAACAAAATTCTAATAATGAGAGTTCCAACTTCTGGAATGTTTTAGACTTTACCCACCAAGATATTTGAGTTTGTCTTTTATTATTTTATGAGAGCCCGAGCAGTTTCTTACTCCTATACAACCATGACCTCAGTACTAGGTCAGATCTTGTTATTTATTAGGTTCTAAATAAAAGTTATACAATGATGAATACATCTGGGTATTAATAAATGGTATAACAATCAGAATTTTTGTTTTAATTTCAAACATTTAGTCAGGCTTATAATTGGAAGATAACCAATCTGTAACTAGTATATTGCTGTATCTTCTATGGTTTACCATCAACAAATATGAAAACAAATTAAAAGGATATGATTTTTAGTTACTCTTTTACATCCTAGAATAGCAATTCCCAACCTTTTTGACACTGGGGAGGGGTGGTTCAGGCAGTAATGCCAGTGATGGAGAGTGATCTGGAGTGGCAGATGAAGTTTCCCTTGCTCCGGTTCCTAACAGGCTGCGGACCACTATCACCAGTCCATGGCCCAGGGCTTGGGGACCCTTTTCCTAGAATCTTCAAAAAATTTAAAATTCTGTGTTCCTTAACAAGTTTATTATGGGTTTGACTGAATACTTTATCAAGAAAAAAACAAGAACAGAGCATTCCTTGACTTATTTCTCAAGGAGCCCAGGGAGAGTGGTTCTCTTTTTTTATTCTTCTTCCAGTTTTATTGGGATATAATTGACATACAGCATTGTATAAGTTTAACGTGTACAGCATCATGATTGGACTTGCATACATCATGAAATGATAACCACAATAGGTCTAGTAAACATTCACCATCTCATATAGGTGCAACAGTAAAGAAATAGAAAAAAAATTATTTTTCTTTGTGATGAGAATTCTTAGGATTTGCTCTCTTAACAACTTTCACATATAACACACAGCAGTGTTAGTTATATTTATCTCATTGTACATTAAATCCTTAGTCCTTGTTTATATTATAACTGGAAGCTTGTATCTTTTGACTACCTTCACCCAATTCCCCCTCCCCTCACCCCTCACTTCTAGTAACCACACATATGAATTCATTTTCTATGAGTTTGCTTGATAAGTCCAGTTTCCATCTGCCCCATCATACAAAAGATGTTTCATAACTATTGAATATATTACCCACACTGTACATTTCATATCTGTGACTCATTTGTTTTGTAACTGAAAGTTTGTACTTCGTAGTCTCCCTCACCAATTTCTCTTCTTCCCCCACCTCCTCCACTCTGGCAACTGCCTATTTGTTCTTTTAATTTATGACACTGTTTCTGTTTAGTTTTGTTTGTTCATTTGTTTTGTTTTTTAGATTCCACATAGAAGTGAATCAAAATTTTTCTTTCTCTATATGACTTATTTCACTTAACATAATACTCTCTAGGTCCCAAATAAATAAATCAGAAATGAAAAAGGAGAAGTTACAACTGACACAACAGGAATGCAAAGGATCATAAATGATTACTATGAACAACTATACAGCAATAAAATGGAAAACCTATAATAAATGTACAGATTCCTAGAAATGTACAATCTTCCAAGACTGAACCAGAAAGAAATAGAAAATATGAGCAGACCAATTACCAGTAATCAAGTTGAATGGGTAACAACAAAAATAACAACAAAAAACTGCCTACAAACAAAACTTCAGGACCATATGGCATTACATGTGAATTCTACCAAACGTTTAGAGAAGAGTTAACCTCTATCTTTCTCAAACTATTCCAAAAATTACAGAGGAAGGAACACTTCTGAACTTATTCTACAAGGCCATTATCACCCTTATAACCAAACCAGACAAAGATATCACAAAAAATTAGAAGTCAGTATTGCTGATAAACATAGATGCAAAAATCACCAACAAAATATTAGCAAACTGAATTCAACAATGTTTAAAAAGCATCATATACACCATGATCAAGTGAAATTTATCCCAGGGATACAAGGATGGTTCAATATCCACAAATCAATTAATGTGATATGCCACATTAACAAATTTAAGAATAAAAGTTATATGACCATCTCAATAAGAGAAAGCTTTTGACAAAATTCAGCATCCGTTTATGATAAAAAAATTCTCAACAATATGGGTATAGAGGAAACATAACATAATAAAGGCCATATACAAGTCCACAGGTAACATCCTACTTAATGGTGAAAAGCTGAAAACATTTCCTCTAAGATCAGGAATAGGACAAGGATGCCCACTCTTGCCACTTTTATCCAACATAGTATAGGAAATCCTAGTCACCACAATCAGACAAGAAAAATAAATAAAAGTAATCCAGATTGGAACGGAAGAAGTAAAGCTGTCACTGTTTGCAGATGGCATGATACCATATGTAGAAAATCCTAGAAGTGCCACCAAAAAACCTACTAGAATTTATTGATGAATTTGGTAAAGTTTTAGGATGCAAAATGAATGTATAGAAATCTGTTGCATTTCTATACACTAACAATGAACTGTCAAAAGGAGAGAGATTCTCTTTTAACTTTATTTGCTTTTAACTTTCTCTTTTAACTTTGTTTATATCTTCAGTTTGCAGATATCAAATGTTCTGCCTTTTGTAGTCATTTTTTATTATACTATAGAATGTTTCCTTAGATTATTTTAAAAGACAAGAGTGACTGATAAGACATGGATCAAGTATTATAAAGGGCCATAATTTAAACCTAATCTAACTAAAAATAAAATAAATCACATATCAACGAAATTTAATGTTCACACACTCCCTGAGCCTAATAAGACTTTAAAATGAGAACTGAAAAACTAAATATAGAAAATCAAAGTAAGTTTTATGAATGTTTAGAAACAAAGATTATAAAAAATAAACTTTTAGTCAAGTGAAGATTGACGATAAAATATCAATTATTTCCCCATATAGAAGCAGTTGAATTTTTAGGTACAATTAATTAAATGTGACATTTTATCATAAGTTCATTCTAAATTTTATATTCCAAAGGAAGGATAAAATTGAACTAAATGTGAAGAAAGGTGTAGTATCACATAGTAGTTATGTTATAGTAATTATAATATATAAAATTATAGAATATTCAATATCTCATTTGAAGAAATATGTATGTACCATTAATAGTATAATGAAAAATTATACAATGTAGTCTAGTAACTCATTTAAGGCTAAGCACAAAGGCATACCACAGAGTTTTTAAACCAAAGATCTTTGCTATTTAACTATAGAATTTGAAACTTAAAATGGAACATTCTGCAGATTTCATATCTTCTGCATTTTCATGTTTACTGAAATACCACCTATATTCTAGGACAATGATATACATAGAAACACTTTCGTCTTCCAAAATTCTAAGTTGTAGAGGTGATTAGGTTGAATACAGTATCTTTAACTTGGTTTTGTTGAAAACAAATAGATTTTTACAACAATAATAAAAATATATGCATGGGAAGTGTGTTTCAAGCACAGAATGCTAAGATATTTGACTGTCTCCTTGAATTCTCCTTTTATTCCATGCTTTAAAATAGCAACATTGAATTTAAGTCCATAACTTGATATCATAAAATTAATATATGCTCTTGTAGCAATACGAAAGACTTAGAAAGTTCTGAAGAAAAATCTGTCAGTTGTTTTTCTCATCCTTCTTCCAACACACCCACACTCTGTCTCCAAATCTGCTTTCTTATGCAGTCACTGTTATTCTGGTTTATATAATTCTATACATTTCTTTTAGTATACAAACATCTACAAATATTTATGCACACAATATTTAATTGATATCATATACTTATTTTCAAGCAATAATATGTTATACTCAATTAGAAATAAACACCTATTGCCATGGCAATAATAATAATGAAAGTCGGTATTTTTAATTCAAAGAACACATTTTGCCAGTTGCACTCCCAATAATTCCTTGTAAACAGTCAGGAAGAATACTTACAATTTATTACTTCTGCATAAATGACTCCTTCTGTTAGAGAACAGAAAAAATAATTTACTGAAATAATAGGTATGCTGGTGCATTGAAGAAACTTTTAGGCCAAAACTTAAAATCACAAAGGCAGAAAATAGAAAAATTAAAGCTTAGCCACAATGGTTATCAACATTACATGTTTTTACTTGAAGGTGTTGAATTGCTGAGCAATTGCATATGCAGTTCTTCCAAATTCAAAGTAACTACATAAAGAAGAATCTACACAAAGAATAGGAATTTCTTTTTAAAAAATACATGATATGTGCTTTAGATTTTAAACAATAAAATGTTTATAAACTTTGTAGATATTAACACCCATTTTTTCATGTAGCAAGTACATGGGAAAATAATATAATTTCCAGTATTTCCTATTATTTCATTTAATGTTTTAAGATTTCAAAATAATAGCCATGAAGAATAGGGGGATCTATTTAACATTTAAATATTTGGAAATGAATAAACATTTAAAAATTGTTTAGGGTATGTATATACATAGAGACTTAAATTTTTCATTGTAATTATTTTTTATCACCCTCCCTAAATGAATACCTTCTTTGGAGTAATAAAAATGGCTAAGGATAAAAAAGTGTTTTCCTGGTTCTATAACTCTAAATTGACTTAAGAAATAACTTTGAGAATTCTTATCCCAAAGTAGTCTTTATGTTTTCATAAATCTTTAGGAAGCTTCCTTTTAGGAAGGGAGTATGCATGGAAATTATAAAAGTAAAACAAACATGCATACATAAATAACTAAATAACTTAACAAGTATCATTCAAGAAGTACTATGTGCCAAATATTGAGGAATATAAAGGGTAATGTGGGGGACAGGGAAAAGAGTCTAAGCTCGGGAAGCTTAAACAGACAATGTTAGGAGATGTAGATGGAAATGAACAAAGTATTCAAGGCTTTGAAAGTCCTACTTTTGATAAAATCCTCAATCTAATGCACTGTTATCGTTAATATCACACATCACTGGGGGATGTTACACACATAATTCTTTGTAGACCTTTCAGAACTCTCTTTTTGGCAGTCATTTTAAGGACGAGGTCACGACCCAAAAACATGATACATCAGTCTCTCACTGCTACAGAAACATTGGGCAGTGTATATACATCAACAAAAATGTTTGACATAAATTTGCTTTATTTTCCAATTCTCCATATTCAGCATCTTTCCTACTCAATCAATTGGTGGTTTCTCTTTCTAATAAACTCACTTTTGATAAGATGTGAGAGATGACGTATGTCACCCATCCCAGGGACATTTTTTTAAAAAAAAAAAAAAAAACAGAAAACCTTAATAGTAATGATTGTTCCAAACAATTTAAATTTCTGAACGAAAGGAGTTATTCAGTTTCTCTCTGCTCAAATTTCTACAAGTTTCTATATTATAAACTTTCTCGACCAAATTTTGAAGTAAAGTAACTTAGTCATTCCTACCAAACAAGCTTAACTAATGCATAAATAAATCACTAAAGGTAGATTTCAATCTTTTTTGTAGTTTAAAAAAATATGTAGAGAAAGGACTCTTTACAGAATCCCTCAAATAAAGTCTGTGAAAGGCTGGCTATTCTCAAACTGTTAGGGTCAGTCCATCTTGTTTTCTTTTGAGGGATCGGTTATTAAAAAAGGGCATTGTAAAAAAAAAAAAAAAAAAAAGGGCATTGTAGTCAAACCAATGAACTCAAACTGGTTTGACAGAGTAACCACAGTTCAAATCTATAAAAAACTAGTTGAAGCAGAATGGGGAAAAAATAATGACAGGTCTTCATTACTGAATTTGTTCATGGAATGAAGTGGTTCACATTATTTTCCTGTTTATATAAGATAATGATTACACTGAGACAGGGTGTAGGTGGACTTAGAGAGGAACGGTATTAAGATGTTTCTATGTAACTCTATGTATGGTTTGATTAAGGAAAATAAAATATAAATCACTTTCCTTCATTACACAACATATTCCTAGAGAAAAAAATGTTATGTTGGAGCAACAGAGAGCTTATGTCTTAGCAAAGAAGAATAATCAAATTAAATATTTACATTTCCACCTTCTAGTTTTCGTAAATAGGAAAAGATATGTCATAGTTATGACTGACTTCATTTTCAGAGCAGCTTCATTTTTCTAAAGTTTTTAAGTTAAGCATATAATTAACATTTTATATCAGCCATATCGCTGTACTTATATGGCTCACTAGGGTAGATACAGGGAAAGAAAAATAGATTAATGGGTACATAGAGTAGAGCGATTCTAGTATTCACTGAGGTTTCAACACATGCTAGCCCTGTGGCGGGCACTTTAGAAGGTTTGTAGCATGTAGGCAGGACAAAAAAAATGATTAAACTGAAATTTCTGCTATCAGAGAACTTTTGGTTTAATTCCAGTAATAGATGCATCCAAATATGCAGGCAATTGAAGTACAGAGGAGGCCGAGATGACATAGTGTAATGCCAATAACAGAGCTGAACAACCACCTGGGTTCAGGTTGGAACAGTAGCTTTAGAGTATGGGCCACTTTATATTTACTCACTGAAATGTAGTTTGTGTCAATAAGTTTTACATAAACTTGAAATAGGGCTATTAAAGGTAATAAGAAGTAATGAATAGTATCAGTAGTAGTAATAATAAAAGCAATTCTGTATGCCACTTGCAATGAGATGGGCTTTGTTCTAAGTAGTTGTCATATATTAACTCACTTAGTCCTACACTATGGGATGATCACTATTATATACCCTTCCTGCAGATGAAGGGACTGAGATAGAAAGGAACAACAACAAAAAAATCGTTGTGCAGGATTACAATCCTGAGATTTGAGCGCAAGCAGTAGGACTTCAGTGTCTATACCATCAACCACCATTCTAAACCTCCGCTTAGTAAGATGACTGAAGCAGCTACATTTAATATTCAAACACCTTGAGTAAGCACATCTAAATACCCTTAAATATATTATTTTATAATTATGATTTACACTAACTAGTTACTGGTAGATCACATATTGTCCTGTTTTAAAGCCCACCCATTTTGTGTCCATATGACTCCTGGGCTACATGAACTTTGTTACTTTTTCTCAGTTTCTTGCATATGGTTCCATTCTTCAATCACTTATTCAGGATTCACAACATTAAAAGTGCCACGTTTTACACTGGTGAGCAAGGCAGGCAGTCCCTGCCCTCAAGGAGTTAACAGTCCAGGAAAAAGCAGTAAGAAAAAAAGAGTACTTAGAAGCCGATTTGCCAGATGCAATGACAGGATTATACATAGTGGTTACCCCACCCAGCATGATTTATTTAGTGCTTGGCTTAGTGTAAAGGAATATTAGTGCTTGAGTTTTTCCAAAAGAGGCAATGTATGAGCTAAGGTTTGAATGCTTATAGAATTTAAGTGGGTATAGAGTAGGTGGTATAAGGAAAAATAGGTAGCAAGAAAGACCAGCAGGAAGAGGGCCATGAGAATTTAAAATCTTAGAAATAAGAGAGGGCACGATGTATTCAAGAAATTCTGAGACTGAGAAAGTACACAGTAAGCCTCAAAGATATTCTTGTGGTATAAAGTAAGGAAATCCCTGAAAAATGATGGAGGCCCAATAAAAAGGACACAAGACCCAACTTGAAAGGAATCCCACTGGCCAAATCTGAGACAATTTTGACAAGCGAATACATAATGTTAGTAAAGGATTGTAACTATAGAATAAAACAAGATTCCATGACTCAGTATTGATATATATTAATGAATAAATAAGCAGAGATGGGAAAACTCTTCCTCAAAGTATAATTCCAAATAATAAATGTAGAAAGCATGATGGAATTAGAAAAATCACTATTCAGAAAGTGCCATAACAATACTTGTTTCAGGCACGATTCATCAATGGATGTTACATTTAATGAGCAAAAATATTATAACAAGATATTTACATATTCTCAGAGTATATCCCCGTAAGTTATTTATTAATTCAAAGAGAAAATAGAGAAGGCTGACAGCACCTGAGTGCAGTGAGCAGTGTGTACATCACCTGCAATGGGACAAATCAATGTTATATGCCTCTTGATATGGTGCACCTTGAGGGATACAGCATCACTTCTGTGCTCTATCTGCCAAAAATCCATAATCTGTATCAAATCAACATGAAACATCAGACAGATCCAAAATGAGGGACACTGTACGGTCTGTACTCTTTAAAAGTATCAACATCATGAAGGATACTTAAGGAACTGTTCCAGATTGAAGAAGAATAAAGAGAGATGAAAACTATGTATCAAATGTGATTTTTTTTCTAAAATTGTTTCAAAATAATAGTAGCTATTGTTTACAGTGAGCATCAGCTCTCTGCTTAAACTTAATGCCTTTAAGGTCATTTGCAATGCCAAAATTTTATGTTATTTCCCATTAAAGGAAAATGAAGTATTTCTTACATGTTAAAGTTTTGTAATTTCTTATTTCACTTTTGCTGCCTATTTTTCCCCATCATTGCTTTATGAATCAAAAAGTATAAAGTACTTAATGGTGTTTATAATAAAGGAGAATGTAATAAATTACATATTTCACATATATACGTTCTACATATTTTACACATATACTGCATGCATAATTATATATATTATATATACATGTGTCCAAAATTATTATACACACACACACACATTTGTCAGCCAAGGGAGAAGTGAGAAATCTAAAAGGATGCCTAATATAGGGAATGTATAATTAGTGACTACAGGAAAATTGTGGGCATACAGCAATTGTAGCTGATTGATTTTGAAAAGAGAGATTAGTAAAAAAAAAAAAAAAATGGAAGTAAATAATGAAAGGGTTTTGTGACTTCCATCATTAATGGGCCATAGTTCCATTGTTAAAGCAAAACATCTTAGAGACCCACAGTTTGGTTTCCTGTGATTATTTGAGCAGGGAAATAACCTCCTTTGAAAATCAGTACTCATATTACTCTTCCCCTTTAATAAAACAGTATATTAGAATAGGAATGCTAGAATTTGTAATGTAAGTATTAAACTGCAACTTAATATGTATTAAAAGCAAGTCCAGGAAAATAAGAATGTACAGGCTTATAGATGGCTAACCTCTCTGTAGCAACAGAAGAGTCTATCAAAGATGTTTCATCTTATGTATGCCACGGGTACTGCTTTTCCAAACCAATTGTATGTTTTGATGATTTAAGAATATAACATCAATTAGAAAAAAAAGGAAGAGATGTAGAATTTTTTTCTAAAACATATACATTGTTTTAAATGTCCAGATTCTCTGTGGTACCACATCTAAGTTGCTAACTCCTATTTTCATCTCACCTTGGATTATGTATGAAAAGCAACATTTTAAAAAAATGAACTGAATCATTATAATTGAGTATGTGTGTGTGTGTGTGTGTGTGTGCTCATGCATATATCATGCATATGTGCTGAATATCTTTGATTCAGAATAAGATAAAATAATTTATAGCAGAGAATAACTTTTTGCAACTTAATGTCAATCTGCTCATATTTGGATATGATCTTGAAAGACACAATAACTCAGGCAATGACCAAGACAAAGGTGGATAGATAATAGATACAGACATTGATATATTCTTTCACATTCAAGTAATTTACCCAAACTTTATATGGTTTTGAAAATTGTAAATATATAATATGCTTTATTACACAAAGGATGTCATCTAAAATTTTAAGTAATAAGTTATATAATGATTATTGAATATGAAAATCTACTGAGGAAGACACTATGCCCTGACCTCAGGGAAAAAGAAAAATTATGTTCCCTAACTTCAGTTGCTTCCATTCTAGTGGAATGAAGACATACTAGACTAGTATAAGCACACAGCCCTCACCTTTAACTGAACTATGATATTGAGTACTGATTTACCCACCTATTGTCTAATAGATGTCAGAGTTTGCATCTTGTAGGTGAAGGTTATATATAAGATAAGGTGTGATAAGTGGGTGCAGGAGAAGAAAACCTATGGGGAATGTGAGAATTGCTGATGTAGAAGTTTCAACAGAAAATTTCACAGCGTATCTTGGATACAACATTCAAATGGTTCATTTGCTTTGTCTTAGACCTCATCTGACAATGGCCTTATCCCTACTCTACTATTTACTAATGGGGTTTGGGGGGGAAATCACTTAACCTCTCAACCACAGTTTTCACATCAGTGAATTTGGGATAAGAATGGTTTCAATCTCAAAAGGTTATAGTGTGGAGTTAAGGAGATAATATTTAACACACAATACAGAAAATGTACTGAGAAGGATACTACACATAATACATTTTGTGTCTTGTCTCACCTAACACATACACGATAAATATATACGTGCATTACGTACAAACGCACGCACACACACACAAACACACACCAAGTTGCTTTCAGGTCCCTAAACTTATAAAATAATGCTTAATAATTATTTTTATCTCTGTTAATGCATATCACTTAAAACATATCACTTACCAGCCATATTCATATCTCTGTAAGTGGGTAGAAATGATCAAATGAAGGGAATAGTTTTGCCTGATAGGGAGAGTGGGGGAAGGAAACCTTTGATTTTCTTTTGGATTTCAGACTAAAAGAAAACACTAATTATAGGATTGCAAAAAATAAAAACATTGTGTGAGTAGGCATTATCTTTAATGAATTAATTGCTTTAACAGTGAGGACAGTATCCAGCTTTGATGCATTGGCAAATGGTTTGAATGAGCACTGAGAAAACTGAATGGAAGGCAACCTGAGAAGAATACAGGAACTTGAAGCTGCAAACACCTGTTAACAACTCTGAGCAACTTCAGTGCTGTTTATGTCATTTGGTTTGGCACCCTTTGAATACATGGCATCGAAACTGTTTCCTGCCAAACGATCTAGTTAAATGAGTGTACTGTGTTTTCTATCCCAATTAAAAGTGAAGGGTTGGTGGCATTTTTATATCTTTACGGAGCACTTCCTTTTTTATCTAAATACCTAAAAGTGAATTCTGTTTTTCTCTCATCAAAAAAACTGTAATCAAGTATCTTAGGCCAACACCTTTTCTTCCTTTTCTCCTCTGACCACCTGCCCGACTTATCTTCTTATTATTGACTATTTGTTATTCAGTTAAGGAAGATTGTTAGCAGTGCAGCCCAGAAACACTTGGTTCTATTTAAAACAAAAGACTACTGTTGAATTCAGTGTCAGAGCTGAGGTTTATAGCATTGAAGAATTGCCTTGATAAATGGCCCTGACATTACAGTTTCCACGACTCCACCTTCAATGTCATCACAACAGAGCGTGTTAAAGTATGGCCATCACTACCTCCCCAAAACATATTAACTTGATGCTTACTCTATCTCTGGATCCCATAGGCACAATAAATGGAGAAAATAACACATTTACAAACTGATAAAATCTAGCAAAGCTAATAAAATCAGACACTTTATAGCTCAGCTAATCGTGTCCTCTGAAGGACATCAAATAACATGTCATGTACTGCTCAGGGGGAAATCAAATTAGGTGCAGCAGTGTCCCTTCAGAACTAATGCAATTGAATAGACAGGAGCTATTGTAGCTAATCAACTTGTATTGTAGGCGCTTTATCATTAATACAATGTTTATGTTAAGTGGGTATTATGCAGTTTTTGTATGAAAAGGAGGAAGAGTTTTCCTTAAACTGTTTGCATTCTGAATCTTTTTAGTTTTTTCTGTCTTGATTTTATCTTTAATAAATGTGAGTGTCACAATGTGGTATGCATCCCGGCAAATAGTGCTCAAAAATCACTTAGCTCTTTGAGAACTGACCAAGTTACTCAGCTTCCAGAGACATGGTACCTTCCATTTACCCCTCTTCCTATCCCCAACTCTAAATGATCACCGTATCATTGGCTTAGGAAAACATAAAGGAATGTTTGTAACACATAGAACCAAGTATCTTGCCCCAGAATGTTTAGCTGTGTCTTAAACCAAAGTCTATAAAGGCAAAGAGTCTATATTCTTTATTCTCTAAATTCTTGAGTTCAGAATTAATATTCTTTTAGTTGTGTGCCGCCTCTCTCGCATCAAAGCTTTAAATTACATATGAAAAATCGAAATGCCTATTTACAAGGAAGACAGTTAAGAACTCCCAATACTAGAAGTTACTCCTGGAAAGAGGTTGTTGGAGTTTAGGAAGAAGATCTGGGAGTAAAGGTCTTAGAGACAACAAATCGAAATTCTAAGGCAGGAGTCACCAATCTATGGCTTCTGAACCAAATGTCTCCTGCTTGCTATTTGTAAATAAACTTTTAGAGGACACAGCCACAGTTAATTTGTTTTTTTAACATGTTTTCTGCGGCTGCTCTCACATAGTTGAAATTGAGACCATGTGGCCTGCAGAGCCAAAAATATTTATTATCTGACCTCTTAGAGAAAAAAATTTACTGACCTCAACTTTAAAGGCATAGTTTTATAGATCTTGTTAAAGAAAAAGGGTGAAAGAAAATTAAGAATAAGTTCCCTGGTGATAATAAGGCCCATATATTTAAGTGAAATTAAAAATAAAATCTTTGTCACAAAAAGTCCAGGAACCAGTGAGTCCATACTGATATAAATAATTTGATAAATGAGTGGAGAGAATAGACAAGTCTCCTGTACAGAAGAATTCCAAATGGTTTATAAAGATACTTTGCCCTTGAGGAGGCAGGACATTTACTTCCCATTCCTTTGATGTGAGTTGTTTATAGCGACTTCCTTCCAAAGAATACAGTATAGAAAGAAGGGGGGGGAAAAAGAGCAACTTTACAGTAGGAAACCTGACAACACTACTTCATTCATGTGATGAAGGTCAATATCAATGGTGCTAAGTCATGTTGCTAGTATGTACCCTTGATAAAATGTAATGAAAGTGACATTTTATCTCTGTGATTTTCTCTCAAAAACACATAACCCCAGGATAATTGTGAGAAAAACACCAGACAAATCCCAGTTGTGGGATATTCCACAAAATACCTAATACCCCTCAGAACTGTCAAGGGTCTTAAAAATAAGGAAAGTCTGAGAAACTCTCACAGTCATGAAGAATCTAAGGAGACATGACAACTAAATACAATGTGGTGTCCTGGTTGGGATCCTGGACCAGAGAAAGGATGAGCATAGGAATTAGAAAATCTGAATAAAGTATGGACTTTATTAACTATATCAATATTGGTTCATTAATTATAACACATAGCCCATGTAAGATGCTAATAAGAGGGGAAACTGGGTGTGGCATATAAGGGAGCTCCATTTACTATCTTCATAATTTTTTCTGTAAATCTAAATGTTGCTAAAATTTAAAAAGTCTATTTTTAAAATGGCGACTATGATAATATTTGATCATTTTCCATCTCTAGATCTTTTCTATGGTTTTAAACCCAGTAAATATATAAGGAAGATTTTGAAGAAAGCACAAATCATGGGATTACACAAAACCTCAATCAGTGTATATGAAACTCCTTCCTAAAAATACTTAACTATTGTAAGCACTATAAATAAAAATTAATTTTATGTAGAGTACTGCAGACCTGGATCCCAAAATAAATTTTAGTTTCTGTAGTATTGATACTATTCTGATATGTTCACCATACTAAAAAAGCTGCTGACAAGTTTCAGTGACTTGGCCAACTCCTCATAATTATTTTCTAAGCACCAGTCACTGTTGAGGACCTATATCTTACTAAAGGATAGAGAGGGAAGTAACTGAATCTTTCCATTCACTTTGTTTCCCTTCCCCTCTCTTCCCTGAACTTCTGTTTAGCATCATCCTCTTCTCTTATCAGCACTAGGGAATTGTGACCCCAGTAGTACTGGAACCAACAGTAGCCCCAGAGGGATAAAGTTATACTTGTATTCCATGATATAATGTTCTCTTCAGGAAGTTAGAAGAACATTGGAATCATTGGAAATACATATGCCAAGATTACAAAATTTATTTATTAAAGTACATTATCTGCTATGCTCATTCTGAGTCATCAAAAAGAATATGGGAAGAAGTTGATTTGTTCTTCTACACTTGTATGTTGCTTTTAAGCTTGCAAAACTTATTCATATTCGTATTTCTGGCAACCTGTTCATTAAAAGTGCACAGCCAATGTAGATCAGGCCTCAAATTGTTCATCTGTCATTTTTTCTCTAGTCATATGATCTTTTGAAAGTTACTTGAACAATTATTTCTGTTTTCTCACCTTCAAAATAGGTCTAAAGATCTTAATGACATCACCAGCAATCTTCAGTCATCATGATATAATGAATGTATACTTTCTGATACCTGTCAGTAGATGATAGCTGTAATCAATGATAATAACAATATTATAGCTGTTATTTTTCATTCCTTGCATAGCCAATTGTAATTCAAAAATATTAAATGACTGTCTTACAACTAGCAAACAGCACTGTAGAGGTTAAGCTATTGCCTTTGGCATATAATTCATGCAATTACTTATCCAAGAAATATTTATTTATGACCTATTTATTATCAGCAGGTCCTGAGGCCTAGATTCAAGTAAGAAGAGAGGAAACTGTAATAGGAATGATAAAATATATAGAACATAGGTGGCAGTTTAGAAAGTGGTATGTATAAGAAGAGGGACAAGGATGATGGGAGGCAGAGAAAAAGTATTTTGGCATCAGAGTTATGAATAAACTGAGGTGTCTCAACAAAAATAAAGACACACGTGACCAGTATAAAGAATATAGAACTATTTTTATTAAAGTTCTTGTATCTTTCATATTGATTTCTTAGTATTTAAAACATTTCCTTACTGTAACTACCCTCCTAATATAATATAGACAGAAAGCACTGTCTATATACTTTACAACTTCAGAGATGAAGTACAGGAAATGGATTGGTCATCAGAATGCATCTCTGTGCTGGTAGAGACATAGTTGTATTCTTTATTTTTTTTCCTAGAAATTACACCTTTTATTTCAAGTAATAGACAATCTTCTTTGAATAATTTTGTTTTTATGCTCTCAAACGTTTTTCTGGCCTAACCTTGTCTAGTTGATATATGGTAACATCTAAGTTATTCAAAAACAATAGTTGAATATTATTATTTCAAAGGTAGTTGACCATTGGAGGAAAAAGGACAAGAGAAAAATAACAAGCAGCCCTTAGATGTATTTTTAAAATATGTTGTATGTGAAAAGAAGCATATGAGTTAACTTGTAGAAGCTGGTTTCACTAGCTCTGGAAAGCTGTCAGATCTAGACCTATTAGCAAAACACCAAAATTTAAAAACAAATTAAAAATTCAAATGTTGCATCATTCAATCAATCAGCCATCATAGGTTATGTTACTAAAGATTTTGCGTCTACCAATAGCCACCAATTTGGAATGTCACTATTTTTAGCATGTCCATAAGTAGTCTAAGCAAGAATGTTGTCTAGAAATGGAAATATTGATGCACTAACATCACAGATTTGTATTAATCTCCTGTCCCTGGAAACATTATCCCTAATTCCTTACCATAGATTACAGGAAAAAAATAGAAATTTGAATCCAAGGTATAGGAAAATTTAGATCCCTCAAGAGGAGGTTCTTGGAATGATTATATTTCCCTCAAATAAATGGAATTTTCACCACTCCACTATAAGGTCCATTATTTTCATTTAAGTCTGCTGTAAATCAGAGGGAAAAGAATCCATATAATCTAAAGAATGATTAATACTAATGTCTTCTTACATATCCTGCTGAGATGAATTAGGTTTATTTTTCGCACAAACATGTTAAGACTGTTACTTCTTGCCTTGTAACTAAGGTTCGTTGTCAGCTCATTTCTCCTTAGCAACTCAGTGGACATTGCTTGAGATTAAAATCAAGTCAATTAATCAGGATCTTCAGCTGGTTACTGAGAATGGGGGTTTTCTGCTTGCTAGAACACCTGTGCTTGTGAAATGGCCTTGGAGCTTAATTGTTTCCAGGTGCAGCACATGCTCATTCTGGGCTATCCCAGAATCGTGGATTTCTGCTGTCAGAGGACACAACTCTGGAAGCTGGAGTTAACTAGTAAGAGAATTAACCCTCAGTTAGGAGAGGTATACGTGCTGCTAATCATTAAAATGGAAATTTGCCGAATATTCTTTGATGTTCAATTAAGGAACAATCTTTTCTTTTTTTAAGTAACAGACCCTATTCTTCCAAACTTGAGATACATTTATATGTGGTGGTGATAATTTTGTGAAGTTCACTCTATAAATATACCCTCTATGTTTCAGGAACTTGAAATACAGCAGTGAGCAAAGCAAAGATCCTTCATAGAGGTTATATTCTACTGCTAGACATTTATTTTTTCTTTATTTATCTCCCTTCCTTTCTCTCTCTCACTCTCACTCTCTCTCTTTTTCCCCCTATTTTGGAACAACCTTAAGTTGGACGAATATCTCTTTCAGAGTCTAGTCTACATGAAATAATCACACTAGCTTTATGTCAGTTTTGGAGCTTGGAAATGAGTGGATAGTAAGTTTGGTTTTGCTCTGCAGTTTAACTTATTTTCAGTTCAGGGTATCAGAGAATAAGACACCCTACTTTGGAACCTGGTTTCCCTCATATTTTTTTATCTGATTTTGTCAGAAATAATGCTCGGACTGTGTTTTACTAGCCATCTTATATTTATTTCCCAATGGGTTTGGACATTAGAAAGAGAATGTGTCATCATTAACTACTGTAGTCCTCTCTGGTCACACTCCACTTCTTTTCCTGGAAAATGGTGGCCAAATTATATTTACATTTTAAAGGGTTAGTATTTATACCTTCTCCAGTGAAAACTGTGTGGTTCCTACCTCAAAGCAATAGATTTATCAACAGAATCTTTGGAGAAATTTTGAGTTCAGACTCCTTTATTTCATTTTTTTCCTTAGGGTTTCATTTTTTTCATGTTTACCTACTTGAGGGTAGGTGAAACAAGGAAAAGGAAATATAGTTCTAGACCATCATGAAGTCCATGTTATCAACATTCATGAGGAGGACTGCTGATAAAAGGTTCTGGTTCTCTGCTCATCTATTTTTTCTTTTTTATTTCTTGCTAGGTGAGTATGTGCATCGTAGCTTGTTTATAGCTAACAAAAGATCAGAAAACTGGAAGTAAATCTTATCTCTGATTAAGCCAGAAACAGAAACGTCCTAGGATTACTTCCCTGTTGGTTAAAGATCTTCCTTTATGCTGTAAGAGTTCCTCCATTCTAGCAAGTTCTGTGTGAATTAGGATATGAGAAAGGATGGCTGTGATGGCAAATTATATCTCATTGTGAGGCTAAAAACAAATCAGTCAGTAACTATGTTGACATGGATCTATGATTATCTCAGCAACTCTCTTTTAAATTCCTCAAAAAAAAATAGATGTTGTTTTTATTATTTTTATTTTAAGTGCCATGCCAATGCTTGCTGGTATGAGTTACCTTCAAAAGGCCATGGAACGGTTCCTTTCTCAGGTAGAGAAGTTTCTGTTTTTAATGTATTTTTCTTCCTAGTGTATCTTTGTTTTGAGTGTTCACTGTATTTTCAATTCTGAAATATGTTAATGTTTAACTTAAACTGATTGTTCATTAGAGATTTACTCAAGTCATTTATATATTTCTCTTCCTCTTTTTTTTTTTTAATACTATGTTATTTCTCTATACTGGCTCTCTCCAAATTGTGTTTCACAGAACACCAGTGTCTTGTGGGATATTAACTGCTATTACTCAAAAAAGGTACTAATGCTTTACCAGAAATGATGTCCATTCTGGGTTTTAATAGATATCTGATATTTATTTCCCAACTGACTAGGTCTTCGGGATGACAACGGGTGACACAAACACTGTTGTTGGTTGTTTATTCAGTATCCATCATTCCTTCTATATTAAAAGAACTCTGAATTTCCACCAAATGTCTGCTCTCATGTCCCAAATGTGTCAAATATATTTCAAGGAGAGGCTTACCCCAGATTGGCCTAATGCAATTACGGTGGTCCCATTCTCATTGTTTAGTCATCCTTGTGTGATAAAATTCTGGCAGGGATGAATGAGGAGAAATGTACTCTTGCCTCTAAGACACAGAGGAAAAGATCTCTTTCCTTTGAACTTTGTCATATCTGAATATCATTTTTATAATTATTGCAACTCTCTTTCAAATGTTTTCAAAATTTATGTATTAATATCAGTGGCTCTTTTAATAACTGCTACTACAAAGGGGTACAAAGGAGTAGAGTGGAAAAGTAAAGAAGATGGAAGAAAAATTTGGATACTGATGAGAAAGATCCAGTAGAGAGGAAAATTAATGGCACAGGAGAGAGTTGGGGAGGATTGCTGAAGTGATATTTTTGAACAGGTAAGAAGAGCTAAGAGATAGGGAACAAATAGATTTAGATAGGAGCACAGATAATCCATATATGTTGTCAGGAAGTAGGGAAGGAATTGTGGGTATGGATGAAGGTAGGTGAGAGTACATATAGTGGTAGGAGTCTTGAAAGCTTTCTTCTAATTGTTTCATTTTCTGAAGTATTATATTTCTCATAACTTTTTCAAGGTCACATCACTCATAAAGGGAAGAAACAGAGATTTAAACTCTCAGGAGTCTGTTCATATGTTTTTCCTATAAACATTCTAGCACCTGAGAGTAGGCCGGTGTTAAAGACAATGTTGCCAAGGAAAGATTCAAAAATACCTCCTTTAGTAACAGAACCTCAGTTATTTTGTGGTGCCATGTGAACAAATCTAGACATTCTATCTTAACTGATCTAAAACAAATGTAACAATTCTCTTCCTTACTTTCCCAGCATCGTGCAGATATTGGTGGTCCAGTTCTGGACAATGAACACGTTTGTTATGAATGTCTCTGGAAAAGTGTTTCTTTCCCAAGTAAAAGAGACCGATGTGGTTAGCACTATCCCTGTTTCACATTTTCGCCTTATATCTTCATTGAATACTCATGATGGCTGGAGCTACAGCAGCCATCTTGCCATTATTAGAAAAGAAAAGAAAAGAAAAAAAGCCCTCTACTTCAAGGTTGGTGGATTAGAAAGACAAAAGCCTAGATTCCTAATGCATCATAGGACAGATGAACTATTACCTGAAGAAAAATAAATGGCAATTTCAGTTACTGTTATTTAGGAACTACTAATGTAATTCTAAATGGTATGGCCAGAATTCCATCATTATTTAACTTTTGGGAAAAAATAAAAAGAATGTAAAACTGTCAGTTATGATAGAATTCTCAAAATATAGATATTAATTATGAAACACTGATCTCATGATTCTGCTGTGTTCTAAGAAATGCAAAATTAGTTGTCAATTTTTAATCAAGATAGAAATAAATCCTATCACTACATGTTTAAGTAATGCTTGCCCCTGGTCATTTAGAAATGTTATTCATTTCATGTACAGCTGACACAGTATATTTTTAAATTCTTAAACAAAATTAACTTTATATTTGGTTAATTAGAAGAAATTAGACATCAAATTAGAAGTTTGAAAATTAAAACGTGTGTCTAAATGAAATTCATTTTTCTTTAATGGAAAATTTCCCTTAATACCACTTTACAGAATTACATAGGTCAATTGTCACGTCAGGAAAAAGTATTTCCAAGCATATTTTGATACAAGATTTTATGGTATAAAATTGAAAAATAATTAAAAACTTGCTGCTGGCAAAGTGAAAAGAAGAAAGATCCTGAGTACTTCCTAATTGAGTCGATCCGTTGAATTCCCCAATTCAGAAACTAAATTACTTATGATTTCTTATTATGCAAGATGATAAGTGGCCACATTGGTTAAATGACTTTGAGTTGAATTTGCTGTTACTTTTAGCCAAAGTGTCCTAACTGATAGAATATTCTAACATCTCTAGGAAACACTAGATTTAACAATATTAAAGAATCTTGTCGTTTGGAGGGTTAGTTTTAGTTTGTTTTCTGTTTTTTGTTTACTGCAGAACTTCACTAAGCCTTTAATATGCTAAGGTACATATTGAATTCCCTAAGCAAAGAGAGTAGGCAGTGTTTTGTAAATTTATTTGATTATAGAATTTGTTATCTTAGAAGCTCTTCTCCCCACAGACACTCCCGAAAACACATATTAAATGGATCTAGCATTCACAGAATCAACATTTTAGCCCTGAAACACAAGAAAGGGAAAAAACCAAAGCATCTAAAAACGCAGGAATGAATTTAAAACTGGTCTTCCACTGATAGCTGTGCATTTTTAGACAAGCAACTTGACTTCTCTGAGGCTCTGTTTCTTTGTAACTTGGGGGGAAATAATAGTACCTGTATAAGAGTACTGCTGGGAGAATTCACATGTTGAAACTTATTGAGTAGCTAGAACATAGTGAGTACTCAATGATGACATTCACAGTGATAGCTTTATTAGTACTACCAGCAATGTTAATGGATATTATTAAAGTGATGTTTTTACATTATTATATATTTCATTTATCTGTGCTGTCCCTGACCCTGAGGGGGCCAGTAAATTACCCCTGCCATCTTTGATGATTATCTTGTTTATGTATTATATTATAAATCTGAGATTTATTGAACCGATAGGCAGGATAGGAACAATTAACAAAGTTCAAATGTTACTTTTTTCTGAATTATCCAAGTGCTAACAATGAGAAATTCCTTGGATCTTTAGATTGGTAGAGAATGCCACTTGAGTTGTGGGATGATAGTTATTTGTCTAGCATTCAGTGCAGAACATGCTATTTTTTTCTCACCTAAATAAATGGAGATGTAGAGTCAATTTATTATTTTATTGGTAGGAATATAGGGCAGTTTCAGAGGATTCTACTGGCTTTCCCTCACCGTACTAACTCTTACTTCACAGGCCAAGGATTCCATTTGGGAGTTACTCCAACTTCCATGTATGTCCATCAAAATTTCCCTCACAGACTGGGAAAATGTCCACTGGGAAAGTTTGTAGACCCAGTGGATTCATTTTAAACCAGACCTTAGCTAAGCATGGCTTAGGACCTGCTCCCTGTATTTACCACTACATCCCTTATGTCCCCATATGTGTTCCATTCCAACTGGGGAGCCAAGAGGATACTTCAGATCTTTGGGCATCAATATCACTTCAGCTGCTGTGCTCAGTAGTCCTCAGAATACATGAGCATTCACCTTTTTCTGTTGCACAGTTAGTTACCTGAGTAAATGGCCAGAGATAACTTTGGGAATTGACAAGTTAATTTTCATAGCATATACTTGCCATGGTGTTGCAGGGTCCACTTTCAGTTTGTTCCAGATGTAAAGATTGACTCATATCTGGGAACTGAGCAATGTGTTGTTATATTTTATCCATACAATCACATTCAGCTTCCTGTATTTCCATTTGTGCCTTTTTATTGTGGATATTAGGGAGCACCATCATTGGCTATCCATCTGTTTTCCCCCCAGCATTACCATGTTTATGTCTCCCTCAGAGTTCAGTGCTCTTGACTACCCTTCCATCCTTGCCCTCCTGTCTTTACAGTAATTGCAGTCTCCTAGATTCTTAGCCTGAAGCACCAGCTGCCCTTTATTATTTCTGTGTCCCATTGTTCCCATTCCCCCATTGAGACCAGCTCTGTTGTGGCTCAGTCCTGAACTGCAGAGGAGAGTGACCTCCAGATTTCTTGTTGGTGCAAGTGCTTTTCTCAGCAGCACAGTACTGATTGCTTCAGGTGAATGATATGTCCTCTGGGCTCTCCTGTGAAACGTAATCCTGGGTCTTCTGGCCTCACCATCATATATCCTTTCCAGTATGCCTACCCCCCCAAACCTTATTTCTTTTTCTACCTTCTCGAGGGAAAATTAAGTATTTCTATTTCCTTTAGTATGGACCATTCTTACTCCAGCTTCTAGAGTCATCCTAGCAACAAGTTTGCCCCATTCCCTTTGGTCCTTGTTAAGTACTACATTTCATATCTTCAGAAAGTACCTCCAAATTAATAACATTTTAAATATTCAATCTTATTCTCTGACCTCTTTGTTGAAACACCCTCAAAATTCAATCTTATAGATACTCCCCAGGCTCCTACCTGTACTTGCTAGCTAACACTTGCATCATCTTCAGAATGTAATCTCTTTCCTTCCTATTAGACCCACCATATCCCCAGCTGAGAAATGTTGAGCCAGAATCAGCAGGATTAGATAACTAATAAGATATGAATATCTAGGAACAAATGAATGCCTCTTATTCATTGTTTTCTGCTTTCCTTCCATATGTAATGATGTTGACAAAGTTACTCATTGTTCTTTTTAATTGGCTTCATTTTTATACTCCAATTTTTTCTTTCTAAAAATGTAATTCACTTTTTTGTTAATGTTTGCTATAAACTGTCATGATATGGAAAAAAGTCTAATTGAATTAATCCAGAAACATCAGTGTAAATGTTTTAAAAACTTAAACTATAGTATCTTTTAAGTGATGATGTATTACATGCTTTCCTAATTGTTCAAACATGATTGATTAAGAGGGAGCCTGATTCTATTGACTAAGGTCTGGAAGCTCTGTAGTCAAGTTGAACTTAAATCCTGGTTATGTTGCTTATTAGTTCTGTGACTTAGGTATATTATAAAAGCCCTAACATAATTTCCACATCTACATAAAGGGAATATTTATGCTATCTAATCTATCTCATAGAGCTGATGTGATAATTTATAAACTAATACATTAAAAGCACTTAGCGTAAGACTTGGCATAGAGTAAGTGCTCAACAAATAGTACCTACTGGAGGACTATGAGATGTCACATCTTTTCTTGCTTATTCCCATTCCAGCATATATTTTATCATCAAATCTTAGCTCAAATTCTACCTTATTCATAAAATATTCATGTATAATTATAGCTAAAATAATCTTATTTGGCTGAACTCTAGAGAGACTTTTCTGTACCTTGCTCATGTCTCTTGTATACTTATTTCTTATATTTTGATATTCATAGAGTATCTTGTATCCTAGAATATCATAGCCATCTTTGGAACAGGCATTCTGTTTTGAACATTATTCTCCCACCCCATCCTTATAGTATTTTGCATGTATCAGGTGTTCAAAATATATGCTCTAAGAGTTAAAATAAAGAGCACTGAATCCTAAGTAATGTTGATTTTATCAACAATAAAACAGTTATAACTGCTATCCACTCACCACAGTCTTACAATGACAAAGCGAGATATAAATTACAAATGTGATAAGTGAATTGGGGAAAAAATTAAAGCAAGTGTAGAAGTTAAGGTAGAATTATTATCATGTGCATTTGACTCAAGGTTTCAGATGCCTACTCTATTAGTAATTATGTAATGAGTTTCATAACTTTCAAGGACAAAGATGCAGTTAGATCATACTATTGAATAATGCTAGTCAGCCCTCAAACACAAGTGTATAATCCATAGCAAACTCTTAAGCTTTTGAATGAATCAGGAAAGAGACAATTTTTACAGCTTCTTCCTTCTATCTTTCATCATCTTCTTGCCGTTGTCTTATTTTAAAGCCTATGTGAATCAAAAGAAAAAAGAAGTGTGTTTTGTTCTCACCATGATGGGCCCTTCATAAAGCTTTTAATTAGCATCCCCTTCTATGTAGGACATTTATGTATATAAATTATATGATCCCTTACTTGTCTAACTTTAAGTGGATGATGTGAATGAGAGTGGCTTCATTACTCTTCCTCTTCTTCACATAGCTTAACATATGCATATTCATATTTCAGTACATATGCCTATACATTTTAATTTTACAGTAAGTCCCCTACATAAGAATGAGTTCCATTCCGACAGCACATTCGTAAGTCCAATTTGTTCATAAGTCCAACAAAGTTAGCCTAGGTACCCAACTAACAGAATCGGCTATATAGTAGTGTACTGTAATAAGTTTATAGTACTTTTCACACAAATAATACATAAAAAACAAACACAAAAAATAAAGAAAAATCTTGTAGTACCTTGAAAAGTACAGTACAACAGCTGGCATACAGGGGCTGGCATCGAGTGAACCGGCAAGAAGATAGTAATTATGTAATGAGTTTCATAACTTTCAAGGACAAAGATGCAGTTAGATCATACTATTGAATAATGCTAGTCAGCCCTCAAACACAAGTGTATAATCCATAGCAAACTCTTAAGCTTTTGAATGAATCAGGAAAGAGACAATTTTTACAGCTTCTTCCTTCTATCTTTCATCATCTTCTTGCCGTTGTCTTATTTTAAAGCCTATGTGAATCAAAAGAAAAAAGAAGTGTGTTTTGTTCTCACCATGATGGGCCCTTCATAAAGCTTTTAATTAGCATCCCCTTCTATGTAGGACATTTATGTATATAAATTATATGATCCCTTACTTGTCTAACTTTAAGTGGATGATGTGAATGAGAGTGGCTTCATTACTCTTCCTCTTCTTCACATAGCTTAACATATGCATATTCATATTTCAGTACATATGCCTATACATTTTAATTTTACAGTAAGTCCCCTACATAAGAATGAGTTCCATTCCGACAGCACATTCGTAAGTCCAATTTGTTCATAAGTCCAACAAAGTTAGCCTAGGTACCCAACTAACAGAATCGGCTATATAGTAGTGTACTGTAATAAGTTTATAGTACTTTTCACACAAATAATACATAAAAAACAAACACAAAAAATAAAGAAAAATCTTGTAGTACCTTGAAAAGTACAGTACAACAGCTGGCATACAGGGGCTGGCATCGAGTGAACCGGCAAGAAGAGTTACTGACCGGAGGAGGGGGAGGAGGTGGGAGATGGTAGAGCCGAAGGATCGTCAGCAATAGGAGACGGAGGGCAAGCTGCAATTTCACTCACGCCTGACGTTGATGGCACAGGTTCTGGTTCCTTGCTGGATTCAATTCTATCTACCCTCTTGAAAAAACGATCCAGGGATGTCTGGGTAGTAGCTCTTTTTTTCTTGTCATAGATGACATGGTAGCACTGGTTTGCATTCTGAATGGCTGCTGCAACCTTCGTGTACCATTCTGCGTTTGGGTCCCGTGCCTCAAAAACTAACAGTGCCTCCTCAAATAAAATCCCCTTGCCATTTCCTGCATTGTGAATCTCTTCGGTTCTTCAGTTACTTCTTCTTCCTTTTGTCTCTCTTCTTCCTCCCTCTGGGCCTCCAATTCTATCAGGTCTTCATTAGTAAGCTGCTTGTGTTGCACAGCAAGGAGTTCAGTGAAATCGTCCTCTTGCGGATATAGCGCCAGCTTCTCACTGAGGGTCACTAAGTTGCTGAAGACCTCTTTGGACTCTTCATCCACCTTCTCAAATCCATGAAAATCGTGAACAGTCTGTGGGCAAAGTTTCTTCCAAACCCCATTCATGGTGACGGCTGTAACCTCATGCCAAGCAAAGTCAATGTTTTTTATGGCCTTGAAAATTGTCAAAAGGTTGTTCCTGATTCGTCACTCACCTTTGCTGTTGATGAAAAGTCTGATGTAAATAATATTTCCTGAAAGTCGCTATAACTCCCTGGTCCATAGGTTGGATGAGCGACATAGTATTCCATGGCAGATGCACTACTTTGACCTTGGGATGAAAGTCGTCCATGAATGAGGGTGCCTTGGAGCATCGTTGAGCAGCAAAAGAAAGTTGAATGGGACATCCTTCTTCAAGCAGTATTTCTCTACCTCCGGGATAAAGTGGTGGAAAAACCAGTCCGGGAAACTGGCCTGTGTAACCCAGGCTTTGGGGTTACTCTTCCACACAACAGGAAGAGAGTCCTTGGCTATGTTTTTAAGGGCTCTTGAGTCCTCTGAATGATAAACTAAGAGAGGCTTCAGCTTCATATCACTGGAAACATTGCCACCAAACAACAGAGTTAGCCTATCCTTTGCTGCTTTAGAGCCTGGCATCAGCTTTTCCTTCTTACTGATGTAACTTCGGTCTGGCATCCTCTTCCAGTACAGTCCTGTCTCATCGGCATTAAAAACCTGCTTAGGTAGATACGCACCTCCATCAATAATTTCTCAAAGTGGTTCAGGAAATTCCTGGGCAGCTACCACATCTGCACTCATTGCCTTGCAACTTACTTTTACATTATGAAGGTTGGCTCTAGCCTTGAACCAATGAAGCCACCATGGCTGGCATTAAAAGATGCACCCTCTGATTCTTCACCGTGTTTCTTCTTCAAGTCTTCATAAAGGCTTTTAGCTTTCTCTTGAACGCAGCATTAAGCTGAGCGGGGACTCAGTGCTGCAGCTGATCCTGCATCCACACACTGAGAAGTTTCTCCATCTCCTTCATCACTTTTCCACACTTCTTCGATATTACTGTCCACATCACTGGCACAGCAGACTTCACATGTTCCATGATCTTGTCCTTGTACTTTTGAATCATGCTGATGGATGAATGATTCATGTTATAAGAATGAGCAAAGTCTACCATATTTTCACCTCACTCCACTCTCTCAATTATTTTAACTTTTGTTTCCATCATTATCGCTTGGCACTTCTTAGCAGTACCAGCTACATCACCACTGGTTTTGCGCTTGCTTCCTGACATCTTGGGCTTTAAATAAAGATACTGTACTACTGTACTCTATACAGTACTGTACAGTAAAGTACACAAAAGCACAACCACTTGTAGAGGATGCATGCACGTGACAATGCACACCAGACACGTGAACTAACTTATGTGACTGGACATGTGAACACACGTTCGCATCTTTGAAATTAAGCAACTTGAAGGTTCATATGTAGGGGACTTACTGTATATGAAAAAAGCTTAGTAATTATCATTTTAGACATTCCATGGATATTTGTTCTTTTCTAAAAACAACCATTTCTCTTTTTGTATTTGCAAACTACTACAAAGTGGGAATGAGAAAATATTATTGACCCCACCTAGTTTTTGAAGAAAACTCGTTTCTGAAGAATCAGAGAAAAACTAACTTAATTGGTGTCATGGAGCAAAATATAGTGTGCTCACATTAAAAACGAAATCAGTTAAGTACTACTATATCTACTCACACATACACACAAAGTATTGACAAAGATTCACTTTTGGAGGTACAGTATTTGGATCTATGATTAATAATAACTCATAAATCAACTAAAGTATAGTTTAGAATTGGGCGTTCTTTTGGTTAGCAGTTAGTGTTTCCAAAATATATTTTCTTGGGTGTTTTCAACATTTCTGTTCTGACATTTCCAAGAACATTTTACCAAGTTTACCAATGATTTATTTCTAATTAGTTTGAAGTAATAGGCGGTTTTGTCCTATTCCTTTATGGGAAAATACCTAGTTTCAAATAATTCAAAAAACTACTTAATCAGTGGGTGCTGGTTTTAAAAATATAAATCAGTATCTCCCTAATTTAATAGTTTACTTAATATATAGCTTCTCTTTTATAAGAACAAGAATATATCATTTTTACATCCTCTAGAAAATAAAGCATAATTGCTAAAATAATTAATGCAAAGTTCAACTAAAAAGGTATTTTTAGATTATCGTTTAATGTCATTGGTACACCTGTGATCAATAATAGGAAGCATGACTAGCAGTAAAAGAAAAGAATAGAAAAACAGGCATTAAATGGCATGGATTCATAATGCTGAGTTAGATGCTATGCATAGTTGAATTAATTTGTCTACTGATTATTTTTCTGCTATGTCAATCCTTTTCTAACAAGAAGTTAAAAATCCAGTTGACTATCCTAAGCGAATTCAGTACTTCCAGGTCACAGAATTAAGTTACCATTATTACATTTAATGAATCCTCAGCATCATACTACTTTATTTCAAGACTTACTATAAAGCTATAGTAATTATGGCAGACTGGTATTGATGTAAGTGTATACATTGAGATCAATCGAAAAGAATAGAAAGTTCACAAGTAAGCACATATATATGTGGTCAATTGATTTTTGACAGAAGTGCCCATGTAATTCAATAAGGGAAGAATAGGTGTGTAGGTTTTGAGAAACCCAGGCCTGGTGGGCACTGCATGCTTATGCGACTGACTCAGTAAAATCTTGAGTGAGCTTCCCTGTTCAGCAAAACCACAAAGTGTTGTCATGTGGCATTGTTGGGAGAATTAACAGATCCCCATATGACTCCATTGGAAGGAGATACCTAGATGCTTGTGCCGTTTCTCCTGAACTTTACCCCATGTGCCTACTCCCTTTGCTGATTTTAATCTGTACCCTTTCACTATCATAAACCATAACCATGAGTATAACAGCTTTTCTGAGTCTTGTGAGGTTTTCTTTGGCAAATCATCCAGCCTGCTTGTGGCCTCGGGCATCTCTGACCCAATAGTTTTTTCATCAAATGGTACTAGAATTTCTGGATATGTATCTGGAATCAAAACCAAAATTTTAACCCTTATCTCACACCATAATCAAAACTCAATTTGGAATGGATCACAGATCTAAATATTTAAGCTAGATGTAAATATATAAAACTGCAAACCTTCTAAGCAGAAGTATTAATAGAAAATGTTTATTAACTTGTGATAGGCAGACACTCCTTTTAGAGGATGCAGAAAACAAAAATCACAAACAAAAAATTGATAAATTTTACATTATTAAAATATAGACAATCTTGAAAGGCATAGTTAAGAAAATGAAAATATAACCTACTAAGAGAAAATATTTGCAATACATACATAGACTGCTGTGGAGTGAACTGTATCCCCCTCCCCCCAAATTCATATCTTGAATCCTTAACTCTCAATATGACTATATTTGGAGACAGGATCTATAAGGAGGTATGGTTAAGTGAAGTCATAGGCTTTAGGCCTTGATCCAATAGGATTAGTATCTTTATAAAAAGAGACACAGAAAACTCACTCTTCCTCTCTCCACCATATGAAGACACAGCAAGAAGGCAGTCATCTGCAAGCCAGGAAGTGAGCTGTCACTAGGCATCCAATCAGCCAGTACCTTGATCTTAGACTTCCCAGACTCCATAACTGTGAGGAAATAAAATTCTGTAGTGTAAGCCACGCAGTCTGTGGTATTTTGTTGTAACAGCCTGAGGTGACTAATACAGATGACAGAGGATTTATATCCAGAATAAAGAACTGTAACAACTCAAAAAGAAAAGGAATCCTGAAAAGGGGCAAAAAATTTGGACAGATACTTCATTAAAGACAAAACAAAACAAAATAAACAAATTGCCAGCTAGAACACGAAAAGATATTGAACATCATTAGTTCAGGAAATGCAAATTAATACTACAATGGGAGCACTTCCCTGGTGGTACAGTGATAAAGAATCCTCCTGCCAGTGCAGGGGGCACGGGTTCCAGCCCTGGTCTGGGAAGACCCCACATGCCGTGGAGCAACTAAGACCGCCGTGGAACAACTAAGACCGTGCATCACAACTACTGAGCCTGTGCTCTAGAGCCTGTGAGCCACAATTACTGAGCCTGCACGCCTAGAGCCTGTGCCCCATAACAAAAGAAGCCACCACAATGGGAAGCCTGCTTGCCGCAACTAGAAATAGCCCACGTGCAACAACGAAGACCCAGTGCAGCCAAAAATAAAATGAAAATAAAGTAACTTAAAAAAAGAAAAGAAAAGAAAATCCTGGTTTCCCTAAAAAAAGGAATATTACAATGAGATACCAATAAATAAGCACTAGAAAGGCTTTAAAAATCTGAACAATACCAGGCGATGGGGAGACTGTATAACTTAGCTTCAGTCATTGTGTGAATTTAAATAATATGGCCACTTTGGAAAATATTTGCCAATTTCTTATAGAGTTTATTATATACTTACTCTATGACTTAGAAATTCCATTCCTAAAAATTTATTCAAGGAAGATAAAAACATGTGGACAAGAGAAACTTACATGTGAATGCTCATAGCAGCTTTACACTTATGAGACAAGAACTAGAAATAATGTGAATTTGTACCAATAGGTGAACAGATAAAATATGCTATATAAATATGATATAATATAGTTAGCAATAAAAAGGAATAAACTACCAATGCATAAAAACTATGTGGGTAAAACTCAGAAATATTATGGAGTAAAAATCAGGCACAAACAGTATATATACAGTATGATTCCATTCACATCAAATTCTAGAAATGGAAAAGCTTATCATGGCAGAAAAAAAATCAGTGGTTTGTTGGTATAACAAGAGGGTGCGGGAGCTGATTGCAAAATAGCACAAATGAACTTTTGGTGATGGTGGAAATATTCTATATATTGATTTTGATAGTATGTTCACTGTGTGTGTTATTTGTCATATTTCATTGAAGTTTATACTTAACTGGGTGATTATATTGTTTGTAAGTTATACCACAATACATTTACTTTTAAAAAGAGAGAGTGTAACATGAAGCATGTGTGTGTTTGATTTGCATATGCAGCTATTGTCTGTTAACACATGAGAAACTGCAAATATTGTCTTCTCCTGTAGAGAGCAATGTTTTGGGAGAGTCATTTTATGTTGTACCTTGGTATGCCTTTTGAATTCTGAATTAAGTAAATGTCTTACCTATTGTTTTAATTACATATTTTGTTTATATCCTAGAACCTAGTACTATTCCTGGAACAAAATAGGCACCCAGTAAATGTATATTTAACTAAAACTAAGGCTAGGAACTGAGTCATAACTCATAGTTTACTATATATTGAACACATAGAGATAACTTTCAAAACATCTCAGAAAAAAATGACTTACTGTATAGTATTTCAAGCAAATAATATTTTAGGATAATAATGGAAGAAGGACTTCACTGGTGGTGCAGTGGTTGAGAGTCCGCCTGCCAATGCAGGGGACACGTGTTCGTGCCCCGGTCCGGGAAGATCCCACATGCTGCGGAGCGGCTGGGCCCGTGAGCCATGGTCGCTGAGCCTGCGCATCCGGAGCCTGTGCTCCGCAGCGGGCGAGGCCACCACGGTGAGAGGCCCGCGTACCGGGAAAATAAATAAATAAATAAAATAATAATAATGGAAGAAACTTTTGCCAAGTATCATTTGTTCTTACAGTACGCTACAAACTGATTCAGAGGGGTCAGAGGTGATGAATCTTAATACAATAAAAATGTTTAAAACTTTGGCGTATCTTCTAGCTGAACAGAAGCTCTAGGAATCCATAAAACAGAGCATCCACTTAAGTCAAGGCATATAGCAGATAGTGGTAAAGATAGATTCTTTTCATAGAAAATGTAATAAAATGAAAAAACAATATATAATTTATTGACAGCATTTCTGAGAGCTAGTGAATCCAGTTCTTCTCTTAAGATACATCTTTTTATTTTATTTGCTATTATTTTATTTTCATTTTCTTCTTTGATTATGGAGACATTTATTATATCTACTATGTGTGAAGATACTTTTATGTCAATACAAATTAACTTGGTCCTATAATTATAGGTGTTAGCAAATCAAATTACACTAGAAATTTAGTAGTCAGCCAGTTTTCATTTCTATTTCAAAATTATAATTTTAGAGGATGTATTTCAGTATTAGAAAGTTTACTTTTAAAACATAATTTTGAGACTATCGAGAAAGGTTGTTGATTCTGTTCTGTTATTCATTTGCTTCTTTTGAATTTGTGCTGCACCTGCAATATTGTGTACTTTTTTTCCCTCACTGTGTACTTTACAAGGGACACTAACAAGTTAGAATGTGTAAAAAAAAGGAGAGCAACCGGTGTAACTAAGGGATAGAAAGTTACGTCGCTGATAGTCAATTCTCTTTTTTTTTTCTCTGGTGTACAGCATAATGATTTTTTTTTTTTGTCAGTTCTCTTAAAGATCACCAGAAAAAACCTGTGGATGTGGCAAAGCTGAATTTGTTAGACTAACTCCAGAAAGGGTGAACCAACCTTGAGAATATCTTAACAGTGTCTCAAAATAGGAAAAGTTGGCAGGGATGGGAGGTGTCTCTAGTGTTTTAGGATATGGATTCAGTGATTTTAGGGTCACGGACAGGTAGGATGGGCAGGGTTTCTGACAAGATATTTTGTCTCTGTAGGCAGGCTGTGGTGATGGTCTTCAAGAGGACCTTGATCAGCAAAGTTTTGTCTTAATAAGCGAGCTATTTATTTTGGTTCACAGCCTTGCTTAGCATAAAGAAGGGTAAATCTGTTTTGTCTCAGAATTGTTTAGCAAAGAGACAGAAAGGATATTGGTTTTAATTCTTTATGTCAGATGAATGACAGTTTAAAAACTGGGGTTGTTTAGTATAAATTTAAAAATAGAATTCCCAGCTTGGAGTAAAGAAAAATGATGGTGATCGTTAGTTTCTTAAATAAAACTCTGCTATAAAAATTCTGTAAGAGGTATTGTGCAATTGTAACAGTGGCCCTGAAGTAATAGTCCCAGTTCAGTTTCTTGGTGTCCTAAAGAAAAGACAAAAGTCAAACATTGGAGAAGTGTAATAAATGTAAACAGCACATGGAATTTGTTATGTAATTGTAAAAGTATACTAATTGGGGTGTGTGTGTGTGTGTGTGTGTGTGTGTGTGTGTGTAAATATAAAATCGCAATTTTTCAATCATTGTTTGTTTTACTTTCCTATAGAACTTGATATAGTATTAGATATTGACAACATTCAACATTTAACTGGTTTTTGGATTAGAATATTTTTGAAGAACTTTTGTGCTCTATAGGAAAAATAGCCTTGGTATCTTTTTATATTGGAATGTTTGACACGCTCTGTGACATGTCCTCGGTGAGGATCTAGTCCTGTTTGTTCTGTAAGAAAAAGCACTTAGATTCTGATCTCTGCTTTGGCAATTAATTCTAGCTGTGTAAACTGGAAGACGTCATTAACATCATTGACCTCAATGGCTCACTACTAAAATCATTCTAATAATATGAGAAATAAATTGCATAGCATTTTTGAAACATTATCATAAACTAGAACACAATTTGCAGGTGAGCTAGTTTCATCTTTTCTCTCTAAACTTAAAAGAAGTGCACCTTAGAGATGTCTCGCTTCTTTATGATCTCATATCTAGCATTGCTTAGACTTCGACGTTCCATTGTTCATGGAGTATAGCCGATTCTTTGGCTTCCTTTTGTTAATAAATGAAACTGTGTATTTAAAATCCAAATCCTGTGGAAGCTGGTGTACAAGGAAAGCGTCTCTCAAAAGTCTTTGTGTTTTTGTCCTTTCTTTTCCCCAACAAATGTAAGCCATTGAGTTAAATAACTGTTGAGTTTCCCAATTCCCCAGGTTGTTTCAATTTGCACAAAGGAGGAAATATTTTCTATGGAGTAAGGCTATTAATTTGGAAGTAGAGCTTTTCTGGGCTAAATGAGGATGCACATTTAGTGTTGTAAATACTATTATCCTTGCTATTTTATTAAAATGATCTATTTCAAAAAATCTTTGAGTTGTGTTCTAGCTTGATATTCCTTGACATGTAGATGTAGATATAGATATAGGTATAGAGATACAGAACTTTTCCACCTTTACATTTGTTATCTGAATAATTATTTTCCATAATAATAATAAAAAAGATTTATCTGCCTCATATATAGTAGTATCTTTAAGTTTCAATTTTATGCAAAATTATGTACAGAGAAGTATTTACCTTCCTTCCTACTAAGTAGAAGTGAGAGAAAATAGTGCTGAGAAACTATTAATTAAAAAAAAAATTCATCTGCAGTTTTGAAATGCAGTAAAATAAGAGCTAAGCAAATGGACTCTGAAGTTAGGTTACCTGCATTTGATTCTCTTACTCCATGATATGGGAGGTGTTGGTCATTATTTAATTTATTTTAACTCAGTTCCCTTATATGTAAAATAAGGATAATAGTAATACCTAAGTGTTGTAGAAAGATTAAATGATACAATAGATATGGAGCATCTTACAGTACCTAACATACGGTAGCCACTGCATAAATATTAAATATTACTATTTTTGGAGATTCTCTTTCCTTTTCTGCTTCAAATAGCTATGTATACCCAGAGATACCCATGTGCATAGGGATACATGCACAAATTTATCATCCACATTTAGCTTTTGACTTATGAAGCTCTAATTATGCAACCTAGATCTAATTTGGTAGTTGGAGGAAGATTTTTCCATAGACTTCATCAAGTAACTTTTTCAAGGACTTATTTCGAGCTTTCATCTTGGAATTGCTTCCAGGAATGTGTTACAAATGCACAGGAGAAACAGCTAAATATTATAGTCTAGAGAACTGATTCAGCATACCTTTCTGAAACGCAGTACACGCTCTTAATGGTGAATTAAAATATTGGTTTAGTTAGGAGCTTGCTGTCTGTGAAGTTAGAAACCTGTGCTTAACATTCTCTGTAAGGAGAACTAACTTTAAATTTTTTGCTACTTCAGAGTTGTGGAGTGCTATATAGAAAGTGAATTAAAAGTTTTAAAATAAAAAGTAGATGGAAACAAGTAATTGTCATTTACAAGAAGTTATCTGACTGGCATATTAAGTTTGGAAAATAAAAGGTCTGAGTTCTGAAGTGGAGGAAATGTTTTCAAATCAAATTAAATTTTGATTAAAAAAACATGTAAGTATAATATATACATTAACATTTTCATGTAATATACTTTGTTGAATAAAGGAAATATTTACTTAGAAGTAGAAGAATTTTAATACTCCTGGACAAAAAATAGTTGCAAATCCTTGAATTTGTTTCTATCAATCTTCAAAACTTTTTATTCTCTTTTCAGATTCAAGTTCTCCACACTTCTAATGTAAATTTCAATACACTATCTTCATAAAATAAATCAAGAGGCACACTTTAAGGAAAAAACTAAATTTCACAAAATTTTCTTATTGTTATGCTCTCCATCAACTTTTAAAAAATAATTTGTACCTAAGTTTCTTGAATTGTTGACTTTATAGTTACTTTGTCACACATATTTGGAAAGTTCTTGACCCAACTTGAGCCAAATCACAATAAGTCTGTCAATAGAATTTTTACAAGCCATGCATTGTGGAGAGTTTATCCTTGAAAGTATGACTAGCACTGATAGATTTAAGTCAATTGAATAACAGTTTATGATAAAAACTGCTGAAGTTCTTCAAATAACTCATTTTCCTCACTGTCAGTTAATTTGGCAGGAAATAACAGCTTCTTTGGTGTAAGCAAGGGATGTATAACTCCTCCATTTGAGATTCTTAGAGTCTTATTTGCTAAATAATTCCAGTCTGAAGTGTGTGTGTGTGTGTGTGTGTGTGTGTGTGTGTGTGTGTGTTTAATGCCCTGTGATATCAAAAGGGCCGTTATTCATTCTGACTTCTAGGGATTCCATTTGTGTAATTTCTCATTGGCTTAATTTGTGTATCGTATCTCCTTTCTTATGGAAGAGAAAAAAAACAGAATTGTTTCATTATTCTTCTTTCATTCATTAGTTATCAACTGTACCATCTTGAAAAGCATAAGACTTTGTTCTGGCACTCAGTTAAATTTTCACAAAATAGCTTGGTCCATTTGGAGTTTGCTTTCTAGCATTTCTAGGACAGGTACAGAGAAGGCTTTATTCTAGGACAAGACTCTTCTGAGGAAACTACTCATTATCCTGAAGAGTAGAAGGTCTTTTCAAGATGGCTGCTATGGGTTCTGGGAATTGACTTACTTTTCTTTAGTTCGTTCCTTAGATTTGTGGAATTTCGCTCCACATATATACAAATTGAATGCAACCAAAGACTCAAAGAGACTCTTCTGCATCTCTTAGTAGACCCTGCTCTGTGCTGCTGTGCCCTCCAAATTCTAGTCACCTCAGTTTCCTTAAACTCTGAACTTTGCCTCCAACTCAGCAAGAGTCAAAGAGTTTGAGTTCATTTACTGCACTGAGACCGGGAGACTATTCCAATAACAGTAAGATAGCACAGTTGTCGGGCTCATCTCATTTGTTTCTTTTCTCTCAGGAATCACAGTCCTGTACTGCCTGTTGTGCAATGTCTGAAAACCATTTTTTCATTTTTTTTTCCCTCTGTTTTTTTAGTTGCTTAAAGCAGGGCAGCCACTCCCTTGGCAGGTATTTCTTCATGAACCAAAACTGAAATCAGATTGGCAGTTTCTTATAAAATTAAACATAAGCTTAACATATAAAATAACCACTCCTACATATTTACCAAAGAAAAATTAAATTATATGTCTAGAAAGCAATCTATACGCAGACATTCATAACAGCTTTATTTATAATAGATAAGATTTTAAATAACCTCAAAACCCAACAAACTCAAGTGGATTAATACACTTTCATATATTCATATAATGAACGATTACTGTGAAATATAAGAACACAGCACTGATATACATTACATGGAAGAATGTCAAAAACATTTTGCTGAAAAAAGAAGCCAAACCAAAAAAAAGAGTACATGCTCTATGATTCCATTCATGTGAAGTTCTAGAACAAACAAACTAACCTATAGAAATCAGATTGGTCATTGCCTAGGGGATGGGGTGGGGAATTGAACACTAAGATCCATGAAGGATCTTTTTAGAGCGATGGAAAATTTTCTTATTGATACAGCGACCCCCCTACCCTACCCCCAACATACTATGTAAATTAAACACTTTTTTTTGTTTTTTTAACGGTATGCGGGCCTTTCACTGTTGTGGCCTCTCCCGTTGCGGAGCACAGGCTCCGGACGCGCAGGCTCAGCGTCCATGGCTCACGGGCCTAGCCACTCCGCAGCATGTGGGATCCTCCCGCACCGGGGCACGAACCCGTGTCCCCTGCATCGGCAGGCGGACTCTCAACCACTGCACCACCAGGGAAGCCCACTTAAATACATTTTTAATAAAAGGTAGCTTAGAGCAATGTGGTAGCAATGGAGATGGAATGAAGAATTTGAATTTGGAAAACTTTAGATGGTTAAAACAGACAGGAATTAGTGATGGAAATGATAGTGAAAGAGGAGGGATAGGAAGTTTTCAAGAGTGACTCTGAGGTTCCTGAGTTGGATAGGCATACATTCACTGAAACAGGAAACCCTAGAAAAGAACTAGACTGGAAAAAACTGAGAGGTAATAGGGAGAGGGCTATTGCTCCAACATTAAGTTGGAAGTATTTTTAATACATGCAAGTGAAAACGTCATGTACTAGATTTACAGGATTGGAACTCAGAGGTGTGCTTTGGAGATATCTGTCACTGGCGTGTAGGTTTAATTAAACCATGGATGTAGACCAAGCTGCCTGAAAGAGTGAGAAGGGAATGGACTTTGAAAAATTGCACGTTTCACTGATATTGTTGAGGGTACAGATAGGGTATAGATTTATTCACACTTTGGTTTATTCATTGATTTGGCAAATAATTTCATATGCCTTTTATTACTAGATACTATTCATTGTAAGCACTATGAATAAACAATCCATAAGATGGAAAGAGAGTCCTGCACTTGTCACAGATTTAGGATGGAACCAGTTTGACCTGTTGTGTAATTTTCCCAGTAGTTCATTCACTATTGGTGCATAATCAACAGATTCATATACTTATGTTGCTATACTGTTGAGTTTTTATCAGCTGTATTCTAAATGACAACAAAAGGTAACAGATTGGAAGCATGTTATTGATGGTCAAAGGAATCTGAGATGGATAAGAAGGGATATAAAAATAAGGAAAGTCTATGCCATGATAAACAAGATTATTCTTTCAGAAAGCAAAAATAATAAAGGTTAATGAAGATGCCTTCTGGTAGACACAACATGGTTGCTCCTTACAGTATGCAAGGCAATAAGCTTTATGTTCCATCCATATGTGAAGGCTCTCTTTGGAATCATCATTTAATACAGAAGCTGGCTAAACACACACACACACACACACACACACACACACACACACATACACACATGCATGTCATGTCAAGCCTTTTCTTAATGTACTCTCCTGCTCTTTTTCTGTATTGTTTAAGTTAATGGATAGGAGAATTACCAAACATTCAAATAAACTATTTCTTTCTGCTAAGAAAAAATACTTTGTAGGAAGTTGAAATTGAAATGAAGATTGAGACAGATATATTCTCTTAGAGAAGTGCAACAGATATCTCAGGGAGAGAGGACTTCAAAAGCAACCAGAAAACAATATGAACATTAAAATATTTAAGCACATCATTTACCTGTAAAACAGATAAATTTACTGTGTTTTATGACATAAGGAACAATTAACACAAAAATTTTAAAAAGTTATTTTAAAAGTTGCAATTATATTTAAGAAAATAAAATAAATGTTTATTATAGCATTAAATTAAAATCAAGCCTATTGAAGTGACAGATATTATCAGTAAGCAGCATAACAGGAGGCATTTATTAATTATAGAGCCAGAGCAATGGCTAATGGAAAAGACACACCAACCATACAGACTGTCCTCTTGTATCAGGAAACTATGCTCCATTTGACAAATATCTCTTGTCAGTTTCTTGACATATTAACAATCCTAGGGTTATTAAGAATACTTCCACAATTTTTCTAAGAAGTTAATACTGCATTCAATTATTAAGTAGTTATAATATTTAATATACTTGCTATCAAATAATTTCTGACATTTAATTTAAAATTCCCTTACTTTATATTTGTTCTTTCACTAAAATATGCCTCATCATGATTATCCTACTTGCATAATTTGCTTCAAATGCCAATTAAGACACAGATCCTCATTCAAACACATAGAATTTTATATCATTTTTCCTTTTTAGAAATAACTGTGTTGATAACATTGCTCTTTGTGTGGTGGAAGATTACCAATCACCTCCTCCCTGAGACTATATCCTGTCTTTCATTTGAAGAGATCATTATTTGCAACATATTTTGGCAAAAGATTGAATGAAGTTAGAGCTGTCAGATATAATGATAAAAATCATAGGCTCTGAAGTCAGGCTGCCTGTGTTCAGTCCCTAGTCTCATTGTACAGTAAATGCATGGCCTTGAGCGATTGTTTTCAACTTCTCTAACCTCAATTTCCTTATCTACAAAATGGAGAGACTAATAGATGGTATTACTGAGCACGTATAACATGCTAGGCAAAGGTCTAAAAGTTTTTCATGTATTAACTCATAAATCCCCTCAATAACCCTATGAGGTTATTATTATCAGTGTTTAATTTAAAATGAGACATTTGAAAACTAAGGAAAGAAATAATATGTTCAATGCCATGCACTTTGAATCAGGTAATGGTGAGTTTATGTAATCTTTTTTTTTTAATACATCTTTATTGGAATGTAATTGCTTCACAGTGCTGTGTTAGTTTCTGTTGTACAACAAAGTGAATCAGCCATATGCATACATATATCCCCATATCCTCTCCCTCTTGAGCCTCCATCTCACCCTCTCTATCCCACCCGCTAGGTCGTCGCAAAGCTCATCTCCCTGTACTATGCTGCTGATTCCCACTAGCTATCTATTTTACATTCGGTAGTGTATATGTGTCGATGCTACTCTCACTTCACCCCAGCTTCCCCCTCCCCTCCGTGTCCTCAAGTCCATTCTCTATGTCTACGTCTTTATTCCTGCCGTGCCACTAGGTTCATCAGTACCATTTTTTTTTTAAGATTCCATATATATGCGTTAGTGTATGGTATTTGTGTTTCTTTTTCTGACTTACTTCAGAATTTATGTAATCTTAATCATTGAATACTGATTCCCACAGTCCTACCATGAGATCTACCACTTAGTAGAGCACTTATTACATGGTATGAGTTCTAAAAATATCTATCCTCCTGTTTGTCGTGAGCTGTTGACTCAACTTAGTTAGCTAGCTAGGTATTGGTGTTCTCTTTTTATCCTTGCCTCTGTTAAGTAACCTCCTCAAGCTTCGCATATAGTTGAAATGTCAAAAATACAGAATTATAAAGAGTAAAATATTAAAATCCATTTATCCCCTCCCCTCAGTTCCAATACAAATATAGTCATTATTAATGATTTGGTGTGTTCTGTGCAGTTGTTTTTCTTTATATACTTTTTACTTACACACACATAGAAGGTCATATACAAATACCTTACTTTCATTAAATAGTTTGATCATTACACAGTATGAGATGATGCTATATACTCTTTTGGTTTTGGTTTTTTTTTAATTAAATAAATAGTTTGTTTATTTATTTATTTATTTATGACTGCATTGGGTCTTTGTTGCTGCCTGTGGGCTTTCTCTAGTTGCAGAGAGTGGGGGCTACTCTTCGTTATGGTATGTGGGCTTCTCGTGGTGGTGGCTTCTCTTCTTGCAGAGCATGGGCTCTAGGCGCCCAAGCTTCAGTAGTTGTGGCAAGTAGGCTCAGTAGTTGTGGCTTGTGGGCTCTAGAGCACAGGCTTAGTTGTTGTGGTGCACGGGCTTAGTTGCTCCACGGCCTGTGGGATCTTCCCGGACCAGGGATCGAACCCGTGTCCCCTGCATTGGCAGGAGGATTCTTAACCACTGCACCACCAAGGAAGTCCCTCTATATACTCTTTTAAAATTTTTTATTCAATTTATTTAAACTAAAGAAAAACCCAAAATAGTCCACCCATTTCTCCGTACCCCCCACCTCTTACAATCACCAGTCTGTTCTTTGTATCTCCATTTTTTTTAACATTCCACATATATCAGAGATCATACAGTATTTGTCTTTCTCTGTCTGATTTATTTCACTTAGCATAATGCCCTTGAGGGCTGTGTGTGTGTGTGTGTGTGTGTGTGTGTAAATAAAATATACTCTTTTGTAGATTTATTAGCCTTTACAAATATCAAAGTACCTGTTTTGAAGTAATTTTATGATGGCTGCTCTAAAATATTTGGCAGAGAATTCCAAACTCTGATTTATCTCAGTGTTGACATGTGTCAGTTGTCATTTCTCATTTAAGCTGTGTTTCCTGGTTCTTGGTATGATGAGTGATTTTCAACTATATCCTGGATATTATGTTAGAAGGCTCTTGATCTTACTTAAATCTTATTTTGGCAGCCAGTTGCCCTGTTTAGGTTTAGCCTGTAGGTCCTGGTGGCCCTCACAAGCTGCATTGATGTTCTCTCTGTGAGTAGATACGGTACAGCTGTCAGCTGTGGGGAGATGTGGGGAGAGTGGCTGGTTTGTCCTGTCAAAGACTTACTGGTGATGATGCCACAGAAAAGTTGCCCTAGGCCATCATTAGATATGGATCTGAATGCCAAGTTTCTGCTGCTCATCTCTTTCCAGGTCCCTTGGTCGGACAGATCAGGATTTTCTTGTATTTTATACTTTGTTTTTGTTGTTGTTGTCATTGTTTTTCATTTTTTTGTTTGCTGGTTTGTCTTTCTGTTCAGGGTTGGAGGGCTCCCTGACACACTATTAGGCATGCATAGAATATAAAAATAAAATCCAGGGAACTCATAGGTGTCCTTTTGGTCCTGTGGACCCTAGCCAGTCTATTTTCTTTCTCTCTACGTTGCAGAGTCTTTTTATGATTGTCTTTTGAATTATTTCTAGGGTGTTTAGTTGAATTTAGGAAGATGGAACAGGGGAAATTGGTTCTATACTATCTTACCCTAGAACTGGAAGCTCAAAGCATCTATTTTTAATTGTTTGTTTTCTGTCATTAATTTTGCTTTTAGTTTGATTACATCCTCTCCTTCACATTATTTAGGTTTATTCCACTGCTCTTCTTTTAAATTACTGAGTGTAATGTCTAGTATACTCAGTTAAATCTTCTTTGTTTTCTAATAGAGTTGGCATTGCAAGATTTTATTTTTTACAGAAAACAAATGGGGCGACATCTCAGGAATTTTTATGTTCAGCGTTTTCAGTGTATTTTGAAAAGAGAAAGGTAGCTTACCAAGTGAAATAAAGGTCCCATTTTTCCAATGGTGGAGTTCACGCTGGGAGGGGGCAGCCAGCCAGGAAATGCTTTCACAGTCTTTTTTCCTCCAGCAGTGGCCCTGTGACTATTTCTAGCCAGTAGAGTGTGAGCAGAGACTTCTGTGCCACCTCCAGGCCTAATGAGTAAAACCCTTCAGCACGTGGAAAAAATAATACAGACCCTATGAGCCCAAATTCTTGAATAAGTCTTTGAAATTTGCCTTCCTTTGTTTATACACTCAGTACTATTACCTGAAAAACTTCAGTTACATGTATCGCTATATACATGTTTAGATCTATAATTTGTATATCTTATCTGCAAGCTGAAAAAGATTCCCTCATTTGCAAATGAGTTATTTAGAAGAGCCTGTCTTTAAATTTAACTGAAAGGCTTTTATTTTGATTACTACTTCAGTATTATTTTCTAATTGTATTCATTGCACTTAGAAAATATAACATTAAAAAACTGCTTTTTGAAATGTACTGATATAATCTTTATGAATTCATATATGATCACTGTTACTAATATTGCACAAGTTTTAGTAAAAAATGAGTAATCCATGTAACTAGAGTACAATATTCATTATTTGTCTATTAGATCAAGCCTACTTATTCAGTTCCTCTATATACTTAATACTTGTTTTCCATTTGTTTTACTGATTTCTGAGAGGAGTGTGTTAAAGTTTTCAAATATAATTTTGTGTTTGATCATTTCAATTTTGCTTATATATTTCAAAGTAATGATTAAATACATTAAAAGTCACAAGTATTATAAGTATGTTTTTATCTTTAGTAACATTTTTTCTTGTTTATTTTCTGAATACTATTTTGTTTGATAGTAATAAAATGATACTATAATTTATAGAATTTAAAAAATTATTGTGATAAGACTACTTGAGCTCTACCTAAGCGCTCAATACAGTGTTGTTAATTCTAAGTATAATGTTGTATAGCAGATCTCTAGAACTTATTCATCTTGTGTAACTGAAACTTTATACCCCTTGAAAAGCAATCACCTCTCTTCACTCTCTAGCAACCGCCATTCCACTCTTTGTGTCTATGCGTTTGACTATTTAACATACCTCATGCAGTGGGATCATGTAGTATTTGTCCTTCTATGACTGGCTTATTTCACTTAACATAATGTACTCCAGGTTCATCAGTGCTGTTGCATATGGAGGTATCTCCTTTTCTTTTAAGGTTGAAAAATCGTCTGTGTGTGTGTGTGTGTGTGTGTGTGTGTGTGCTTATGTGTGTGTGTTTTCTTTATCCATTCATCTCTCAATGGATATTTAGGTTATATCTGTGTCATGGCTATTGTGAATAATGCTGCAGTGGACATGGGAATGCATATATCTCTACAGGATCCTTATATCAATTCTCTTGGCTATATACCCAGAAGTGGGATTGACTGATCATATGATTATTCTATTTTGAACTTTTCTGAGTAAAGTCCATCCTGATTTCTATAGTGGCTGCACCATTTTAAATTTCTACTAACACCATACAAGGGGTTCTATTGGGTTGGCCAAAAGGTACATTCATTTTTTTCCATAAGATGGCTCTAGTAGCACTTAGCTGTCTTTAACTTCATTCGAAACAATTTCATTAGATTGTATTGTGACAGCTGACATATCAGCATGCATTTAAAAAAACTTATCAAAATTGGTGAATTTTTGTATAGCCATTTTAATATTGAAGATGGAAGAAAAAAAGCAACATTTTCCGCATATTATGCTTTATTATTTCAAGAAAGGTAGAAACACACAAAAGGATTTGTGCAGTATATGGAGAAGGTGCTGTGACTGATCGAACGTGAAGGGGTTTGCAAAGTTTCATCATGAAGATTTCTCGCTGGGTGATGCTCCACAGTCAGGTAGACCAGCTGAAGTTGATAGCTATCAAATAGAGACATTAATTGAGAATAATCAGTGTTATACCACGTGGGAGATAGCTGACATACTCAAAATATCCAAATCAAGTGCTGAAAATCATTTGCACCAGCTTGGTTATGAGAATCGCTTTGATGTTCAGGTTCCACATAAGTTAAGCGAAAAAAACCTTCCTGACCATATTTCTCCATGCGATTCTCTACGTAAATGTAATTAAAACGTTCCATTTTAAAAACAAATTGTGTTTGGCAATGAAAAGTGGATACTGTACAATAATAATGTGGAAGGGAAGGAATCGTGGGGCAAGTGAAATGAACCACCATCAACCACACCAAATGCCGGTCTTCATCCAAAGAAGGTGATGGCGGGATTAGAAGGGAGACCTTTATTATGAGCTCCTTCAGGGAAAACAAGTGATTAATTCCAGCAAGTACTGATCCCTGTTAGACCAACTGAAAGCAGCACTTGATGAAAAGCATCCAAATTAGTCAACAGAAAACACATAATCTTCTATCAGGATAACGCAAGACCACATGTTTCTCTGATAACCAGGCAAGCACTGTTACAGCTTGGCTGGGATGTTCGGATTCATCCGCCATATTCACCAGACATTGCACCTTCAGATTTCCATTTATTTCGGTCTTTATAAAATTCTCTTAATGGAAAAAATTTCAATTCCCTGGAAGACTGTAAAAGGCACCTGGAACAGTTCTTTGCTCAAAAAGATAAAAAGTTTTTGGAAGATGGAATTATGAAGTTGCCTGAAAAATGGCAGAAGGTAGTGGAGCAAAAGGATGACTGTGTTGTTCAATAAACTTCTTGGTGAAAATGAAAAATGTGTCTTTTATTTTTACTTCAAAACAGAAGGAACTTTTTGGCCAACCAAAAAGTTATCCACTGCATTGAATCTGTGGATTGCTTTCGGTAGTATAGCCATTTCCACAATATTGATTCTTCCAATCCAAGAACATGGTATATCTCTCCATCTGTTTGTATCATCTTTAATTTCTTTCACCAGTGTCTTATAGTTTTCTGCATACAGTTATTTTGTCACTTTAGGTAGGTTTATTCCTAGGTATTTTATTCTTTTTAGTGCAGTGGTAAATGGAAGCATTTCCTTAATTTCACTTTCAAATATTTCATCATTACTGTATAGGAATGCAAGAGATTTCTGTGCATTAATTTTGCATCCTGCTACTTTACCAAATTCATTGATTAGCTCTAGTAGTTTTCTAGTAGCAGCCTTAGGATTCTTTATGTATAGTATTATGTTATCTGCAAACAGTGACAGCTTTACTTCTTCTTTTCCAATTTGGATTCCTTTTATTTCTTTTTCTTCTCTAAAAAGAAAAAGATTGCTGTGGCTAAAACTTCCAAAACTATGTTGAATAATAGTGGTGAGAGTGGACAACCTTGTCTTCTTCCTGATCTTAGAGGAAATGCTTTCAGTTTTTCACCATTGAGAACGACGTTGGCTGTGGCTTTGTCATATATGACCTTTATTATGTTGAGGAAAGTTCCCTCTGTGCCTACTTTCTGGAGGGTTTTTATCACAAATGGGTGTTGTATTTTGATGAAAGCTTTTCTGCATCTACTGAGATTATCATATGGTTTTTATCTTTCAATTTGTTAATATGGTTTATCACATTGATTGCTTTGCATATATTGAAGAATCCTTGCATTCCTGGGATAAACCCCACTTGGTCATGGTGTATGATCCTTTTAATGTGCTGTTGGATTCTGTTTGCTAGTATTTTGTAGAGGATTTTTGCATCTATGTTCATCAGTGATATTGGCCCGTAGTTTTCTTTCTTTGTGACATCTTTGTCTGGTTTTGGTATCAGGGTGATGATGGCCTCGTAGAATAATTTTTGGGACTGTTCCGCCCTCTGCTATATTTTGGAAGCGTTTGAGAAGGATAGGTGTTAGCTTTTCTCTAAATGTTTGATAGAATTCATCTGTGAAGCCATCTGGTTCTGGGCTTTTGTTTGTTGGAAGATGTTTAATCACAGTCTCAATTTCAGTGCTTATGATTGGTCTGTTTACATTTTCTATTTCTTCCTCATTCAGTCTTGGCAGGTTGTGCGTTTATAAGAATTTGTCCATTTCTTCCAGTTTGTCCATTTTATTGGCATAGAGTTGCTAGTAGTAATCTCTCATGATACTTTGTATTTCTGCAGTGTCAGTTGTTGCTTCTCCTTTTTCATTTCAAATTTAGTGATTTGAGTCTTCTCCCTATTTTTCTTGATGAGTCTAGCTAATGGTTTATTAATTTTGTTTATCTTCTCAAAGAACCAGCTTTTAGTTTTATTGATCTTTGCTATCGTTTCCTTCATTTCTTTTTCATTGATTTCTGATCTGATCTTTATGATTTCTTTCCTTTTGCTAACTATGAGGTTTTTATTTTCTTCTTTCTCTAATTGCTTTTGGTGTAAGGTTATGTTGTTTATTTGAGATGTTTCTTGTTTCTTGAGGTAGAATTGTATTGCTATAAACTTTCCTCTTAGAACTGCTTTTGCTGCATCCCATAGGTTTTGGGTCATCGTGTTTTCATTGTCATTTGTTTCTAGGTATTTTGTTATTTCCTCTTTGATTTCTTCAGTGATCTCTTGGGTATTTAGTAGTGTATTGTTTAGCCTCCATGTGTTTGTATTTTTTGAGGATTTTTTCCTGTAATTGCTCTGTAGTCTCATAGCGTTGTGGTCGGAAAAGATATTGGATACAATTTCAATTTTCTTAAATTTACGAAGGACTGATTTGTGACCCAAGATATGATCTATCCTGGAGAATGTTTCATGAGCGCTGGAGAAGAAAGTGTATTTGGTGTTTTTGGATAGAATGTCCTAGAAATATCAATTAAGTCCATCTTGTTTAATATATCACTTAAAGCTTATGTTTCCGTATTTATTTTCATTTTAGATGATTTGTCCATTTGTGAAAGTGGGGTGTTAAAGTCCCCTACTATGATTGTTTTACTGTCAGTTTCCCCTTTGGTGGCTGTTAGCATTTGCCTTATGTATTGAGGTGCTCCTATGTTGGGTGCATAAATATTTACAATTGATTTATCTTCTGCTTGGATTGCTCCCTTGATCATTATGTAGTGTCCTTCTTTGTCTCTTGTAATAGTCTTTATTTTAAAGTCTATTTTGTCTGATATGAGAATTGCTACTCCAGCTTTCTTTTGATTTCCATTTGCATGGAATATCTTTTTCCATCCTCTCACTTTCAGTCTATATGTGTCCCTAGGTCTGAAGTGGGTCTCCTGTAGACAGCATATATATGGGTCTTGTTTTTGTATCCATTCAGCCAGACTGTATCTTTTGGTTGGAGCATTTAATCCAGTTACATTTGAGGTAGTTATTGATATGTATGTTCCTATTACAATTTTCTTAATTGTTTTGGGTTTGTTATTCCAGGTCTTTTCTTTCTCTTGTGTTTCCTGCCTAGAAGATGTTCTAGTAGCATTTGTTGTAAAGCTAGTTTGGTGGTGCTGAATTCTCTTAGGTTTTGCTTATCTGTAAAGGTTTTAATTTCTCTGTTGAACCTGAATGATATCCTTGCTGAGTAGAGTAATCTTGGTTGTAGGTTTTTTCCTTTTTATCACTTTAAATATGTCATGCCACTCCCTTCTGGCTTACAGAGTTTCTGCTGAAAGATCACCTGTTAACCTTATGGTGATTCCCTTGTATTTTATTTGCTATTTTTCCCTTGCTGCTTTTAATATTTTTTCTTGGTATTTAATTTTTGATAGTTTATTAATATGTGTCTCGGCTTGTTTCTCCTTGGATTTATCCTGTATGGGACTCTCTGTGCTTCCTGCACTTGATTGACTCTTTCCTTTCCCATGTTAGTGAAGTTTTCAACTATAATCTCTTCAAATATTTTCTCCGTCCCTTTCTTCTTCTCTTCTTCTGGGACCCGTATAATTTGAATGTTGGTGCATTTAATGTTGTCCCAGAGGTCTTTAAAACAGTCCTCAATTCTTTTCATTGTTTTTTCTTTATTCTGCTCTGTGGTAGTTATTTCTACTATTTTATCTTCCAGGTCACTTATCCATTCTTCTTCCTCAGTTATTCTGCTATTGATTCCTTCTAGAGAATTTTCAGTTTCATTTATTGTGTTGTTCATCATTGTTTGTTTGCTCTTTCGTTCTTCTAGGTCCTAGGTAAATGTTTCTTGTATTTTCTCCATTCTATTTAAACGATTTTGGATGATCTTTCCTTTCATTACTCTGAATTCTTTTTCAGGTAAACTGCCTATTTCCTATTCATTTATTTGGTCTGGTGGGCTTTTACCTTGCTCTTTCATCTTCCTCATATTTCTCTGTCTTCTCATTTTGCTTAACTTACTGTGTTTGAGGTCTCCTTTCAACAGGCTGCAGGTTCGTAGTTCCTGTTGTCTGCCCCCAGTGGATGAGATTGGTTCAGTGACTTGTTTATGTTTCCTGGTAGAGGGGACTGGTGCCTGTTTTCTGGTTGTATGGAGCTGGATCTTGTCTTTCTGGTGAGCAGGGCCATGTCCAGTGGTGTGTTTTGGGGTTTCTGTGAACTTAGTATGATTTTAGGCAGCCTCTCTGCTAGTGGGTGGGGTTGTGTTCCTGTCTTTCTAGTTGATTTGCATGGGGCGTCCAGCAGTGGAGCTTGCTGGCCATTGGGTGGAGCTGGGTCTTAGTGTTGAGATGGAGATCTCTGGGAGAGCTCTTGCCATTTGATACTATGTGGAGCTGGGAGGTCTCTGGTGGACCAATGTCCTGAACTCAGCTCTCCCACCTCAGAGGCACATGCCTGACGCCTGGCCGGAGCACCAAGACCCTGTCAACCACACGGCTCAGAAGAAAAGGGAAAAGAAAGAAAGAAAGAAAGAAAAAGAATAAGTAAAAATTTAAAAATATTAAAATAAGAAATAAAATAAATTATTAATAATTTAAAAATTAAGCAGTAATAAAAATGAAAGAAAGAAAGAAGAGAGCAACCAAACCAAAAAACAAATCCAGTAATGATAACAAGCACTAAAGACTATATAAAAAAAAATAAAAATGGACAGACAGAATCCTAGGACAAATGGCAAAAGCAAAGTTATACAGACAAAATCTCACAAAGAAGCATACACATACACACTCACAAAAAGAGAAAAAGGAAAACAATATATATCTATATATAAAATAAAGGAACAGAGCTATCAAATCAATGAAAAAAATCTACCAATTATAATAAACTCTAAATACTAAGCTAAGATAGACATAAAACCAGAGACAAATTAGATACAGAAAGCAAATCCCAAGTCTACAGTTGCTCCCAAAGTCCGTTACCTCAGTTTTGGGATGATTCGTTGTCTATTCAGGTATTCCGGGTACATCAAGTTGATTGTGGAGATTTAATCCACTGCTCCTGAGGCTGCTGGGAGAAATTTCCCTTTCTCTTCTTTGTTCCCACAGCTGCTAGGTTCAGCTTCGGATTTGGCCCCGCCTCTGCGGGTAGGTTGCTTGAGGGTGTCTGTTCCCCACCCAGACAGGACAGGGTTAAAGTAGTAGCTGATTAGGGGGCTCTGGCTCACTCAGGCCAGGGGGAGGGAGGGGTACGGAATGAGGGGCAAGCCTGCCTGCAGTGATAGAGGCCAGCATGATGTTGCAACAGCCTAAGGCTCACTCTGTCCTCCCAGAGAAGTTGTCCCAGGATCATGGGACCCTGGCAGTGGCAGGCTGCACAGGCTCTGATGAGGGGAGCTGGGGATAATGACCTGTAGTTGCACACAGGATTCTTGGTTGCTGCAGCGGCAGCTGCCTTCGCATTTCATGCCCATCTCTGGTGTCCGCCCTTATAGCCGAGGCTTGCGCCCATCTCTGGAGCTCATTTAGGCAGTGCTCTGAATCCCCTCTCCTCGTGCACCCTGAAACAATGGTCTCTTGCCTCTTGGGCAGTTCCAGACTTTTTCCTGGGCTCTCTCCCAGCTAGCTGTGGCACACTAGCCCCCTTCAGGCTGTGTTCACGCAGCCAACCCCAGTCATCTCCCTGGAATCTGACCTCTGAAGCCAGAGCCTCAGCTCCCAGCCCCCACCTGCCCCAGTGGGTGAGCAGACAAGCCTCTCAGGCTGGTGAGTGCTGGTCAACACTGATCCTCTGTGCGGGAATCTCTCTGCTTTGCCCTCTGTACCCATCTTGCTGAGCTCTCCTCCATGGCTCCAAAGCTTCCTCCCTGCCCATCTCCCATCTCCACCAGTGAAGGGGCTTCCTAGTGTATGGAAACTTTTACTCCTTCACAGCTCCCTCCCAGAGGTGCAGGTCCCATCCCTATTCTTTTGTCTCTGTTCTTTCTTTTCCCCTCCCCAGGTACATGGGATGTGTCTTGCCTTTTGGGAAGTCAGAGGTCTTCTGCCAGCTTTCAGTAGGTGTTCTGTAGGAGATGTTCCACATGTAGATACATTTCTGATGTATTTGTTGGGAGGAAGGTGATCTCCACGTCTTACTCCTCCCCCTTCTTGAAGGTCTGTCCTTGAACACTTACATCATTTTGATAATAACCATCTTAGCAAAAGCATTTTTGTTTTGATTTGCATTTCACTGATGATTAGTGATGTTGAGTATGTTTTCATAGAGCTGTTGGCACTTGTTTGTCTTTGGAGAAACAAATGATTTGCCCATTTATTTATTTAGTTATTGAGTTTTGGGAGTTCCTTATATATTTTGGATTTTAGTTCCTTATTAAATATATGCTTTGTACTATTTTTTTAACCACTGTATAGGTTGCCTCTTCACTCTATGATGTTTTCTTTTGCTGTACAGAAACCTGTTTGTTTGATATAGTCTCAGTTGTCTATTTTGCTTTTTTTTGCTTCTGTTTTTGTTGTCATATCTAAAAAATCACTGCCTAGACCGATGTCATGACGTTTTTCCTCTATGTTTTCTTCCAGGAGTTTTAAAGTTTCAGTTTTCACATTTAAATCTTTAATCCATCTTGCATTGATTTTTGTGTACGGTGAAAGATAATTTGTAAATCTTTGCATGTGGATATCCAGTTTTCTCAATACCATTTCTTTAAGAGACTGTTTTCCCCACTGTGTATTCTTGTTACCCTTGTTAAATACCTGTTGTTTGTTTTACCCTAATAGCAAAGCCAGACAAAGATACTACACGAAAAGGAAACTAGAGGCTAATATCTCTAATGAACATAAATACAAAAATTCTCAGCAAAATACCAGGGAGCTAAATTCAACAAGACATTAAAAAGATCAGACAAGATGATCAAGGGAGATTTATCCATGGCACACAAGGATAGTTCAGCATATGCAAATTGCTAAACATGATCCACCACAATAACAGAATGAAGGATAAAAAACGCATGATCATCTCAAAGTATGCAGAAAAAGCTTTTGAAAAAATTCAATATCCTTTCATGATAAAAACGCAGACCAAACAAGATATAGAAAGAATGTACCTCAAAATAATAAAGGCCATGTATTAAAAGCCCATGGCTAACATGATGTTCAATGGTTAAAAAAAAAAGACTGAAGGCTTTTTCTCTAAGATCACAAATAAGACAAGGATACCCACTCCCACCTCTTCTATTCAACATAGTACTGGAGGTCCTGGATAGATCACTTCAGTAAGAAAAATAAAAGGCATCCAAATTGAAAAGGAAGAAGTATGCTTGTCTCTGTCTGCATATGTCATAGTTTTATATGTAGAAAACCCTAAAGACTCAGACAAAAAGTGTTAGAACTAATAAAAAATGCATCAAAGTTGCAGGGTACAAAATCAGTATATAAAATAGTTGCTATTTACGATAGCATTTAAAAGAATGAAGTGCTTAGGAATTAATTTACCCTTGGAGATGAAACATCTGTACACAGAAAACTGTAAAACATCAATGAAAAATTTGAAGTAGACACAGATAAGTGGAAAGATATCCCATGTTTATGGTTGGAATGATTGAAATTGTTCAAATATCCTCACTACCCAAAGTAATCTGTAGATCCAATGTAATTCCTGTCAAGATTCCAAAGTCATTTTTCACTGGATAGAAAAAATTCCTAAAATTCATATGGAACCACAAAAGACCCTGAATAGCCAAAACAGCCTTGAGCAAGAAGAATAAAGCTGTAGGCATCACTTGTCTTGTTTTAAAAATATATTACAAAGCTACAGTAATCAAAATAATATGGTACTGGCATAAAAACAGACATATAGACCAGTGGGGGAGAATAGAGTCCAGAAATAAATCTACATGTCCATGGTCTACTACATTCTGCAACTACATTCCTAAGAACACACAAGGAATAGATAGTCTCTGAAACAAATGGTGTTGGGAAATCACAAAATGCACATGTAGAATGATGAAATTGGATCCTATCTTACACCATAATCCAAAATCAACTCATGTAGATTAAACACTTAAGGATAAGACCTGAAACTGTAAAACTACTAGAAGAAAAGTGAGGGAAAAAACATCTTGACATTTGTCTGGGCAATGATTTTTGGATATGACTCCAAAAGTACAGGCAACAAAAGCAAAAATAGACAAAGGGATTACATCAAACTAAAAAGCTTCTGTATAGCAAGGGAAACAATCAAGAGAGTGAAAAGTCAACTTAAAGAGTGGCAGAAAATATCTGTAAACCATACATTTGATAAGGGTTTAATATCCAAAATTTATATGGAACACAAATGAATCAATTGACAAAAGACAAATAAACCGATTAAAAAGTGGGCAATGGACCTGAAGACATTACTCCAAAGACCTACAGGTATACAAAAGAGTACTCAACATCACTAGTCTTTAGGGAAATTCAAATCAAAAGGCAAATCAGGATGAAATATCGCCTTACATCAATTAGAATGCCTATTATCAAAAAGACAAAAATTACTAGTATTGGCAAGGAGGTAGAGAAAAGGGAGCCCTTTTGGTGGTGATGTAAATTGGTACACCCATTATGGAAGTAGTATGAGGATCACCTCAATAATTAAAAATAGAATTGTCATATGATCCTGCCATCCCACTTTTGGGTATATAGCCAAAGGAAATGAAAACAGTATCTGCACTTTCATGGTCATTGCAGCATTATTCACAATGACCAAGCTATGGGAACAATCTAAGTGTCTATCAGTGGATAAAAGAATAAAGCAAATTAGGTATGTACATACAATGGAATATTATTCAACCTTATAAAATGAAATCAACATTTGTGACAACATGGCTGAACCTGCCAAACATTATGCTAAGTGAAACAAACAAGATACAGAAAAACAAATACTGTATGATTTCATTTATATGTAGAATGTGAAAAGGTTGACTCATAAAAGCAGAGAGTAGACTGGTGGTTGCCAAGGGCTGGAGAGTGGGGGAAATCGGGAGATGTTGGTCAAAGGGTACAACGTTTCAGTTATGTAGTGTGAATAACTTCTGTAGATCTGAAGTACATCATGGTGACTGAAGTTAATAATATTGTATTTTATACTTGAAATTTCTGAGAGGAGATCTTGAGTGGTCTCACAACACACACACACCTGAGGTGATGCAAATGTTAATTAGCTTGATCATGGTAATTATTTCACAAAATAATTATATATCAAAAATTGTGTATCAAAACATCATGTTGGGGGCTTCCCTGGTGGCGCAGTGGTTGAGAGTCCACCTGCCGATGCAGGGGATATGGGTTCGTGCCCCGGTCTGGGAAGATCCCACGTGCCGCGGAGCGGCTAGGCCCGTGAGCCATGGACGCTGAACTTGTGCATCCGGAGCCTGCTGCTCCGCAACGGGAGAGGCCACAGCAGTGAGAGGCCCATGTACCGCAAAAAAAAAAAAAAACCAAAAAAACCCCCATCGTGTTGTACACCTTAAATATATAATCTTTATTTGTCAATTATACCTCAATAAAGCTGGGCAAAAAAAGACATAAAATCCAATGGAATAGACTAGAGAGCCCAGAAATAAACTGATGAATATATAGTCAACTGATACTCGACAAAATGCCAAGAATATGCAATAAATAAAGGATAACCTCTTTATAGTATTTATTGTTAAAAATTCCTTTTTAAAAATTTATAGTAAAATATTTAACTGTAAAAAGCTCAAGTGTATTATGATGAAACCATGTGTCCCTATCGCAGAGCTTAATGAATAACACAAATGTACTATATTTGAATTTCCATTGAATATATTCTTTCTTCCCATTTTCCTATTCCAGTGAAACAAATATCCTGAATTTGTTTTTTATCATTTCCATGATTTTTAAATACTTTCATAATATGTGAATTGTTCCTAAATGATGTATAGCATTATTTGAATATTTTCATACTTTTTAAAGAGAATCCTACTTTATGTATATTTTAGCAACTTGCTTTTTTGATGAAAATGAAGCCTGTAAATTTATCCATATTATTATTTTTACTATTGTATGTGATTATGGTATATGTCCATATCTTTGTTTACCCATTCTTCTATTGAAAGATATTTAGATGTTTTTCAGTTTATTACTATCAGCTGCTAATTGCTGTTTTGTCTCTGACTCTTGTACATATTTATTTCTTGTAATAGGTACACACGTATGCACACACACACACAAATGAGTGGGTTTTCTGAGTTATAGGTTCCATGCAACTTTCATTTAAAGTAGTTATCACAATAGTTTCTGAAGTGTTTGTGTCTAATACACTAGTTACAGCCTAGTGAGCACAGTATAAGAATTGTCATTCCTTTAAATACTTTTAATGTTTGTTGTTTTAAATATAGATAATGATGCAGATAATATATAAATATATACACATATTCTTATATACACATATACCAATACTTAGGGGCGTATATATGTGTGTGTGTGTATAGATATATATGTTTATATATATGAAATAGGGTGAATTGAGTATTGATATTCTCCAATCAGCATTATATAATATGGCAATGTAGATCAAAAACAGTAATTTCAAACATTGATCCATGTTCTAGGTTAATTCTAAAGAAACAATCAAGTGTATTTCCAAACATTCATACACAAGATTATTTACTGTGTCCCGTGTTTGAGACAAAACTTGGAAAAAACATAACTGTCTAAAATGCATGTTGTTATAGATATGATAGCATATGCCAACTTGTGGCAGATAATAACAGTGTACAGATAATTTTATTAAGTAAACCTGGAAGTTATAAACAATTACTTATGGAATAGTGATATTTTTCTTAGAACATCTATCGATTCATCACTAGCTTTATCTGTTTGTTTTCAGGCCTTGATATTTGCTTGTCTTTCTGCCGGAAATAATTTTCCCTGAGTTTTTATGTTAAATTATTCAGGTTTTGACTCAAATATATATATGTTCTAAACTTTAGAGCAATTTTAAATTGTAAATTTTTTTAAAGTTATTTTTTCTTAAATTAGTAAATACTTCTCTAGAATATGTTCAGTAAAGCATACTTTAAAGTGTTGAACTAAACCAGGGTCCCCTTTGAATATTTTTTCAGCTAATTATCTGTCAGAGATATATTTGGATTTTAAAATTTATCTGTTAAACCTTGGATGGTCTATTCATATTGTTGATATCATGAATATAGTTATCGTAAAACTAGGCCACTTTCCATAATCATACAGCATCAAAAGAATTAGTTAACTATACTTGCCCAGAACATTAATTAAATGTCTGGCAAAATTTAGATACTGAAATATTGTTATTAAAAAAAATCTAGCCAGTTTTGGTTGTGTTACAAACATATTTTCTTTTTTTCTGTATTGCAAATGTTTTTGTTAAATTTATCTGTGCTAAATATTAGCTAATATCAATCAAGTATTAAAGTGATTTTAGCTAGTAATTTTGAAAGTTGTTGTTTTGATAAGAATAACATCATATATACAAACAATTGACAGTATAACCCTTGAGAAAATTATTGCAGATTTTTTTAACCTCACAATAATATTTAATCCAATATAATCTGCAACTATAGACAGATTAAGGTAGTACCTCTTCATTCAAGCTTACATATTCAGCGTATAAATCTATGGTGAAATAAACAGAAGAGTATCATACTGTCTTTGTTTTAGGTAATTCGTATGAATTTTTTAACTTAAAATGTTTTATGACATATAGTCTTCAATGGCAATACATGCCAACTGGATAGAAATTTCAGACGTGGCACAAAATGCTATTTATTTTCTATTTCATAGATTGGATTCTATAATGTTCCTTGGAGACCTTTTTACTGGCTTTTTGTTCTTAGGCAAAGTCATATGAATGGATCATAAACTACAACAAAATTATTATCACTGTTTATGTTTAAAACAATTGAGGTGTCTAAAAGACCACAAACAGCTATTATAGTTACATAGCTCTGATATTCAATCAGATCTTATTTCTGCTATTGCCATTTGAAACCTCCTGGTAGCCCAGAGACCAAGGTATTAAAATAGGATTTACATGGTTTAAATTTTTGTTTCTTATATTAATTTTTTAGGAAGTGTTTTATGGAGATAGCAAGATACAGCATTCTCCCTTTTCCTGTGTTATGCTATTTCCTCTCCTGAAAATTCTGTGATAAAAGTACTACTCACAGTTCAAGCACTTGTTTAATTTCCCAAAGCAAAACCCTTTAGGCACAGCCACAGTTTCTAAAAACTATACTGGAAGAGATAAATAGATTTTAAAAATTTCACAGTCGAATGTAGAAAAAAGATTCAAACCTCTACTTTCTTCACTTTCTACTGAATATGAAAATACTTTCATGCATAATTATGAAATTTTAAAAGAGATTAGTTACACAACAATAAAATTATAGTTCCTCTGAGCAGGCAATTATTACTTTTTCCTGAAGATGGACTTCGTAATTACTTGAAGTAAAACAAAAGAATGTCCAGAAAGTTACTGCATGCCTTCAGATATACAAGGAAGAAGCAAAGTTGATACATTTAATTATCTGCCCCCATCCATGTACAAGCTCTATCAACATCTCCCACCAGAGTACTACATTTTTTACAACTGATGAACCTACATTGACGAATCATTATTTCCCAAAGACCATAGTTTATATTAAGGTTCACTCTTGGTGTTACACATTCTGTGGCTTTTAACAAATGTACGGTGAAATGTATTCAAAATTAAATTATCATCCAGAATATTTTCAGTGCTCTAAAAATCCGTGCTGTATTAATTCATCCCTGTCTTCCATCTAACCTCTGGCAACCACTGCAATTTTTACTGTCCCCATATCTTTGCCTTTTCCAGAATGTCATGTAGTTGGAATCATACAGAATGTAGCATTTTCAGATTGGCTTCTTTTGGTTTAAATATACATTTAAGTCTCCTCTATCTCTTTTCATTGTTTGATAGATTTTTTTTTAAAGCCCTGAATAATATTCCATTGTCTGGATGTACCACAGTTTAGTTATCCATTCACCTACTGAAGGACTTCTTGGTTGCTTCCAGGTTTTGGCAATTTCCCTGATGACACAATGGCAGCATCTTTTTACATATTTCCATTTGTGTATCTTCTTTGGTAAAGTGTCTGTTCAGGTAGTTTGCCTATTTTTTAATCAGGTTGTTTTTTTCTTATGGTAAAGTTAAGAGTTTTTGTTTATTTTGGATGACAGTCCTTTATCAGATATGTCCTTTGAAAATATTTTCTTCCAGTCTGTGGCCTATATTTTCATTTTCTTGACAGTGTCTCTTGCAGAGCAGAAAATTTTAATTTTAGTGAAGTCCAGCTTGTCAGTTTCTTCTTTCATGGATATGCCTTTGATGTTGCAGGGAAACAATTTTTTAGATCTCAGAAGTTTAGAAAGAATGTGTGAGACAATGGTAATAGTGTCAGCAAAAGCACAGAGGTATGAAAATTCATGCATAATATAGGAAAAAAATAACTAGGATTATGGTGCTCAAAAATTATAAATCTTGAGTGGTGTAGGGTGGGAAATGTTAATGAAAAAGTAGTATGGTACCATATTAGAAAGTAGTATGAATAACATACTAAAGATTTGCATTATATCATGCAAACAAAGGGACTCATTGAGATTTTCACTTCTTACCACTCTCCCCATCCCCCTCTCCCCCAGAATAAGGCACAAGCAGATTTTTGCTTTGTGTTCTAGGAAGCTCATCATGTCACTAATAAGGACATCCCATCACTGGGTCTCCACCCAGATGATGTCATCTAAACCTAATTAACTCTAAAAGACCCTACCTCCAAATACCATCACACTGGGGGTCAGGGCTTGCTTCAACATATTAATTTTGGGGGGCTACTAACATTCAGTCCATAGTAGATTAAAGATAGACTAAAAATGGATTAAACATGGATTAAAGATTTAAACATAAGACCTGATATTGTAAGACTTCTACAAGAAAATATAAGGAAAAGGCTTCAAAGCATTGGGCTTAGAAGTTATTTCTTGGAATGATACCAAAAGCACAAGCAACAAAAGCAAAATTAGACAAGTGCACTACATAAAACTAAAACGTTTCTGCACAGCAAACAATCAACTGAATGAAAAGGCACACTATAACGTATTTGGAAATCTTATGTATGATAAGGGGCTAGTATCAAAAATATATGAGGAACACTTACATTTCAATAGTGAAAAAAAATCTGATTAAATAATGGGCAAAGAATTCAAATAGTCATTTCTCCATAGAAGACATACAAATGACCAAAAGGTATATCAAATGATGCTCAACATCACTAATTATCAGGGAAATTATCAGGGAAATGCAAATCAAAACTGTAATACAAGTCTAAAAAGGCTAAATAATATACCCAACATACCACAGTCTGGGCTAGCTTCATGGGCAGGCAACCTGTGCAGTCAGACAGAGCTTGATACTCAGAAGGGCTCCACAATTAGTTTAATGATGTTACTATCTTGAAATTCTTTTTTTTAATAAATTTATTTATTTGTTTGTTTGTTTATTTATTTTTGGCTGTGTTGGGTCTTCGTTGCTGAACGCTGGCCTTCTCTACTTGCAGCAAGCAGGGGCTACTCTTGGTTGTGGTGTGCGGGCTTCTCTTTGCAGTGACTCCTCTTGCTGTGACCATGGGCTCTAGGTGCGCCAGCTCAGTAGTTGTGGCTCGTGGGCTCTAGAGCAGAGGCTCAGTAGTTGTGGCACACAGGCTTAGTTGCTCTGCAGCATCTGGGATCTTCCCGGATCAGAGCTCGAACCCATTTCCCCTGCATGGCAGGCAGATTCTTAACCACTGCACCACCAGGGAAGTCCCCCATCTTGAAATTCTTAATAATAGTTCAATAGGAGATCCCACTTTTCATTTTGCAATAAATTTTATAGCCAGTACAGTTTACAAGTTTCAGATTCAAATAAATATGACTTAAAAATAAAACCAAACAGCCTCTTTGCAGAACAAATATATGGATTTTGCCATAAACTAGATTTAATCTAACTTTGACTTTGACATCAAAAGTTTTGCTCCTACTAAATTTAGGTAATTTGATATTCTGTTAAGTATCTTTTCATCCATTTTTTTACATTTAATTTTTCCAGTTTTTTTTTTTCAGGTCCATACCTTTGTTTTTATTTATTTATTTATTTTTTACATCTTTATTGGAGTATAATTGCTTTATAATGGTGTGTTAGTTTCTGCTTTATAACAAAGTGAATCAGTTATACATATGTTCCCATATCTCTTCCCTCTTGTGTCTCCCTCCCTCCCACCCTCCCTATCTCACCCCTCCAGGCAGTCACAAAGCACTGAGCTGATCTCCTTGTGCTATGCGGCTGCTTCCCACTAGCTATCTACCTTATGTTTGTTAGTGTGTATATGTCCATGCCTCTCTCTCGCCCTGTCACAGCTCACCCTTCCCCCTCCCCATATCCTCAAGTCCATTCTCTAGTAGGTCTGTGTCTTTATTCCTGTCTTACCCCTAGGTTCTTCATGACATTTTTTTTCCTTAAATTCCATATGTATGTGTTAGCATACGGTATTTGTCTTTCTCTTTCTGACGTACTTCACTCTGTATGACAGACTCTAGGTCTATCCACCTCATTACAAATAGCTCAATTTCGTTTCTTTTTATGGCTGAGTAATATTCCATTGTATATATGTGCCACATCTTCTTTATCCATTCATCCGATGATGGACACTTAGGTTGTTTCCATCTCCGGGCTATTGTAAATAGAGCTGCAATGAACATTTTGGTACATGACTCTTTTTGAATTATGGTTTTCTCAGGGTATATGCCCAGTAGTGGGATTGCTGGGTCATATGGTAGTTCTATTTGTAGTTAATGTTTCCAGTTTTATTGATAACAATTGACATATATAACTGTATAAGTTTAAGGCATACAGCATATTGGTTTGATTTACATATATTGTGAAATGATTACCACAGTAGGTTCAGCTAATATCTATCTTCTAATATAGATGCAATATAAAGAAAAGAAAGAAAAAAATGGGAAAAAATTTCTCCTTGTGATGCAAATTCATAGGATTTACTGTCTTAACAACTTTCCTATGTATCACACAGCAGTGTTAGCTATAGTCATCAAGTTGTACGTTGCATCCCTAGTACTTATTTATCTTAATACTGGAAGTTTGTACCTTCTGACCACCTTCCTCCAATTTCCCCTCCACCCATCCTCCATCTCTGGTAATTGCAAGTCTGATCTCTTTCTATGAGATTGGGTGATTTTGTTGTTGTTGTTTGTTTGTTTGTTTATATTCCACGTATAAGTGAGATCATACAGTATTTGTCTTTCTCTGTCTGATGTATTTCACTGAATACCTTCAGGTTTCATCCATGTTATCACAAATGGTAGGATCATTTTATTTTTTATGTCTGAATAATATCCCATTGTGTAGAATATTATATCACAACTTTTTTATCCATTCATCCATCGATGGGCACTTAGATTGTTTCCATGTCTTGGCTACTGTAAATAATGTTGCTATGAACATTGGAGTGAAGGTATCTTTTTGAGTTGGTGTTTTCATTTCATTTGGGTTTATTCCCAGAAGTAGAATTGCTGCATAATAGAGTAGTTCCACTTTTAATTTTTTGAGAATCCTGCATACTGTTTTCCATAGGGGTTGTACCAATTTACAGTCCTTCCAACAGTACACAAGGGTTCCCTTTTCTCTGCATCCACACCAGGATTTGTCATCTCTTGTCATTTTGATGATGGCCAGTCTAACAAGGAGTGTGGTGATATCTCATTGTGGTTTTAATTTGTATTTCCCTAATGACTAGTGATGTTGAGCATCTTTTCAGGTACCTGTTAGCCTTTCATGTATCTTCTTTGGAGAAATGGCTATTCAGGACCTTTGCCCATTTTTAAATTGGGTTATTTGGTTTAGAGCTATTGAGTTGTATGAGTTCTTTATATATTTTGATATTAACGCATTATCAGAAATGTGGTTTACAAATATTTTTCCCATTCTGTAGGTGGTCTTTTCACTTTGTTGATGGTTTCTTTTGCTATGTAAATTGCTTTTTAGTTTGATGTACTCCCACTTGTTTATTTTTTATGTTGTTGCTCATACTCTAGATGTCATATCCAAAAATTCATTACTAAGACCCACATCAAGGAACTCTGTTCATACGTTTTCTTCTAGGAGTTTCATACTTTCAGGTCTTAAATTTAAGTCTTTAATCCATTTGGGTTAATTTTTGTGAGTGGCATAAAATACGGATCCAGTTTTATTCTTTTACAGGTGAATACCCAATTATCCCAGCACCATTTACTGAAAAGACTATCTTTTCTCCATTAAGTATTCTTGGCTCCCTGGTTAAATATTAACTGACCAAATGTGCTTGGGTTTATTTCTTGTTTTACGTATATTCAGAATCTCTATTCTGAAAACTACAAGACATTGATGAAAGAAATCAGACACAAATAAATGGAAAGATACCCTGTGTTCATGGATTGGAAGAATTAATATTTTAAAATGTCAGTACTACCAAAAGCCATCTATATATTCAATGCAATCACTATCAAGATTCCAAAGGCATTTTTTAAAGAAGTAAGAAAAACACACCTAAAATTTATGTGGAACTACAAAAGACCCTGAATAGCCAAAGAAATCCTGAGGGAAAAAAGAACAAAGCAGGAGGCATTACATTTAATTTTGAGGAGAGCCATTGTCACAGATACAAATTAGATGTTAAAAAAATTAGATTTTGCTTTGTGACAAAATACTGATTTTTTGTTCCTCTTAAGCAATTTTGATATTAGATAATGGAAACCAGTTTTTACTGAGAATATTACAACATACTTTTTTTATTTGGGAGTCACTGTAATAAAAATATCATGTCATGAAATTACAATTAGAAAGACTACTCAGACACAAAATTAAAGAGGGTTTATATTGAATCTTTAAAGACTCCTCAAATCTTACTTGATAGGTTTATTTATAACAATGCTTCCTAGAGATTCATGCCTTATTTTAAAATGTTTTACTTGTATCATGATCTTTTGACCAACTGTGATGTAGGTAATATTATATATAATGAAATTCTACTTTGCAACTTGCTGCAGTTTTTTCTTTTTTTCTGCCACTTCTGCAATGACTTGCCTTATTACAGTTTCTATATATTTTCAACTTATTGATATACTTTACATAGTGGAATTGGTTTTCATCAGCTAATCTTTTCCCTCTTACATTATTTATTAGTTCACAAATTCAGTTGAGAGAAGATATTTTCACTTGACTTGTACCCAGACTAACCTCATTTTCATGACATTGTACAGTATAATTTTGCTATTTAATGATTAAAATATTGAGCATGAAAATTACTCATAATGAAAATGATGAATAAATAAAAACCATATTTGATGGTACACAATATTGGAACTCTAGGTGCATCTCATTATAAGAAATAACATTTATCAATAGTCCAGCCTAAAAATTTGATTAATTTTCAAAATAAGAAATATAAAGTTAATTTCTGCTAGCACAGAAAATGTGAATAAATGTTTTCAAAAACTTTTCTAATAAAAGAAGTATCTCTACAGATGAGATGATTAGGAAGAAATGAGGTAAATGAGAACTAGCTTTATGGTTCAAGAGAAAAATAATTGTTAGCTAGAAAAAAAAACACCTCATATGCAGTCATCTTATACTAAAATAGGTTAAGTCTGTACTTATATAACCCTGCTAACATTTTTGCATTAAACAAGAAATATACAAATTCTTATATAGTTAACTCTTTTCGGCCTATTGTAAGGGAAAGGGCTTTGGACTTCAATTTGAGAGATATAATTCAAGTTTTAGTCAGCTATCAATTATGTACATGGTAGTGGTCATGAAATAGGTTCTAGGCCATGGTTTTTCATCCACGGTAAATTGGGGTAGCTAATTTCTTTTTAAAAATTGTGTTCCAGCCCATAATTGCCTATTATATACATACAGTTTGGATATACTGTCTACTTTCTGGTGTCTCAAGTTTCTTGCAAATAATTATAGAGAGTAAAAAGAGAAGTCATAAACAACCTTGAAAACAAATCACAATAAAATCAAATAGTAGTCTAGAAAATAACTGGTTTAAATTGCAAGCAAATACATCCTTCATCTTTCACTTAAAATTTTCAGCTAATGATTATTTATATCTTTAAAATGCAAATAATATCTGCTAGTAGTTTGGAGACTTTATTATTACAACAACAGATAATAATCCTCTTTGTAGGTATAACACAATTTAAATGTAAAGTAAGAATGTTAAGGCTTGATTTGCCCCCAAAAAGTCAGGTCTATAGTATGAAAATGTTTGATCGTAGGAAGGCCATGTGTCCTAAGGAGGACCATAATGGATGACATGATTTAGAAGCATTCCTCATTGACAAACTGTTTATTAAGAACTAATATATAATAGCCACTATGGAGAAATGTCCAAAGACTTCTGAGATTTTACAGTTGCTTGGTGTCATAGTTTATCTGGGTGTCCTCAAAAGCAGAGCCAGAGGCAAGGACTTGGGTGTGGGCTGATTATTTATGAGAGGAACCAAGGAAGTTGGAAAGAGGAAATACGGAGACTGTGACAAGGAAGGAAGAAAACCAATATAATGGTATATTATTATGGTCACTGCTGTAGGACACAGGGGCTCAATTCTGCTGGAAGCTCCTGAGAAACAGAGAAGATAGCTATTTGAAAGGTAGCTACTTAAAAGACAGGAGGTCAGATTACTTAGTCAAAGGTCCACAAATTCCCATCTCTCAGATTATTGAGATCTCATAATATAAACAATTTTTCCACCTTGATTCTTCCTTATCTAAAATATGTATCTTGGCGATCACTACATATTTCTACTTAGCAATTCTGTTTCATTCATTTTTATATTACATATGTTCCAGACTGTAACTGAACACAGGTTTGGCTGCTCACCACTCAACAACCAATAAATTGAGGGGCAAACTTCAGTACAGAAGAAAGGTACTTTATTCAGAAAAGCCAGCAATCTGGGGAGAAGGTAAACTTATGTCCAGAGACCAACTCCAAAGACTCTGCTCAGCCATGACAATTTTTAAAGGGAAAGAGGGGAAACATTCTCAGTTAATCATTAAGGCAGGAGGTCAGATTCTCCGTCATTTTTCCATTGCGTGCAGGCCTGCAGACTTCTCCCAGTCTTACTGGGAACACTGTCTTGCTGCATGGTCCTCTTACAATTGGATGTTCTCTTGCCCGCATGATTTGCCTGTGCCTGTAGGGTCCACCTGCAAATTTACTAAGGGGAAGCTAGGGGTAGAGAGTCAGCCATTCTTTAACTACCGAATTCTTCATTCTTATTCCTTCTAATCCAGGAAAGGAATCAACAGGTTATGTAAGGTGTTGTGTATATTTAGAAAAGCAGAAATCAGGAGCTAAGGTAAATGTTGCCTAATGACCTCATCTTTATGGTTAAGGTCTAAGGAAAAAAGAGATGAACAAATAGAAAAGGGGCAAAAGAGCTGCTTACAAGATTTTTTTTTTTTTTAATCTTTCCTCATTAGACTCTGAACTTCTTTAGACCAGGGACTGAGTCTTCTGTTTTTTTTGTTTTTTTTTAAGAATCAATTTTATTTATTTATTTATTTTTGGTTGTGTTGGGTCTTCGCTGCTGCACAGGGGCTTTCTGTAATTGTGGCGAGTGGGGGCCACTCCTCGTTGTGGTGCACAGGGTTCTCATTGCGGTAGCCTCTCCCATTGCAGAGCACGGGCTCCAGGCGTGCGGGCTTCAGTAGTTGTGGCACACAGGCTCACTAGTTGTGGTTCATGGGCTCTAGAGCGCAGGCTCAGTAGTTGTGGCACACGGGCTTAGTTGCTCCGCGGCATGTGGGGTCCTCCCGGACCAGGGATCGAACCCGCCTCCCCTGCATTGACAGGTGGATTCTTAACCACTGTGCCACTAGAGAAGTCCCTGCTTACAAGATTATATTTAACCACTTCACTGATGATGGACCTTTGGGTTATTTATAAAATCTTATGTTAACAAGTGATATCACAGTAAATAGTGTTTATCATATGTCATTTTGAATTTTATATGGGTTATATTTGGGATATTTTTAATGGATTTGTTAGGTGAAAAGATAAACCTGTATACAATTTTCCAAGAAAATTCCATGGGTCTCTTCACAAGGATCTCGCCATTTTGCATTATCACCAGCAGTGTATAAAAGTGTCTGTTTCACTATAGTTCCAACCACAGAATATGTTGTTAAGCTTCTGAATTCTTTGCCATTTGGATAGGTAAGAAATGATATCTCAATGTTGTTTAAATTTGTGTTTTTCTTATTATTTATGAACTAGAAAAATACTCATGGGTATATTAGTATTTTCTCAATGAAATATTTATTTATTTTGCCCTATTTTTCAGATTTTTTTTTTATTGTTCTTTTAGGAATATCTTCATGTAATAGGAATAGTAGATGTTTTCTAAGGTATGATGCATATTTTCCCCAGGTGGGCCTTTTTCTTTCAAATTTATATATTGAATGTGTGGGTGTATATTCCTGTATTTACCACACACAAAGATATTTTATTCTTTATCTTAACATTATGTAATCCAATTGATCAATTATTTCTTTTACTGCTTATGAATTCTAAGTCATAATTAGGAAAGTTTTACCCACTCTGAAGTTGTTAAAGAAAACCAGGAATTTATTCATCCTTTATTTGTTTTAAAACCCTGAAAGATGTCACTGTTCTTAACTTTAGAATTCTGATCCAACTGGATTAATCCTGTAGTATGGGTAGGGGAACATATCCATTTTTTTTTTTTAACATCTTTATTGGGGTATAATTGCTTTACAATTGTGTGTTAGTTTCTGCTTTATAACAAAGTGAATCAGTTTTACATATACATATGTTCCCATATCTCTTCCCTCTTGCGTCTCCCTCCCTCCCACCCTCCCTATCCCACCCCTCCAGGCGGTCACAAAGCACCGAGCAGATATCCCTGTGCCATGCGGCTGCTTCCCACTAGCTATCTATCTTAACGTTTGTTAGTGTATATATGTCCATGCCTCTCTCTCACCCTGTCACAGCTCACCCTTCCCCCTCCCCCCTCCCCATATACATTTTAATCTTTGCTCGTTTTGTCTGTTCAGGGCCACAATGCCATTTATTTAAAATGTTACCTTTTCTGAATTATTTTAAAACATCAATTTCATTGCATACTAAATTTTATAACTTTTTGTGAATCTTTTTTATTGTTGATTTCTTTTCACTGATTGGTTTGCCAATTTCTGCCCCAATATATACTTTTTTTTTTTTTTTTTTTTTTGGGAGGCTGGGCCTCCCCTCTCCCTTCTCCTTGGCATTTCCCTAAGTCTTAGTGTCCATCCCTGTCAAATATAGGTGCTTCAAAGGTGCCTTAGAGAACTGCTAATCACTGCTGTAGATTATGGAGACAATTAGGTTTTGTTTTGTTTGTTTGTTTTATGCGGTACCTGTGCCTCTCACTGTTGTGGCCTCTCCCGTTGCGGAGCACAGGCTCCGGACGCACAGGCTCACCGGCCATGGCCCACGGGCCCAGCCGCTCCGCGGCATGGCATGTGGGATCTTCCCGGACCGGGGCACGAACCCGTGTCCCCTGCAACGGCAGGCAGACTCTCAACCGCTGCACCACCAGGGAAGCCCTTTAATTCTTAATTGAAGTATAGTTGACTTACAATGTTATATTAGTTTTAGGTGTACAACATAGTGATTCACAATTTTTATAGTTTATACTCCATTTAAGGTTTTAAAATAATAGCTATAGTCCCTGTGCTGTAAAAGAAATCTTTGTAGCTTATTTATTTTATGCATAGGAGTTTGTACATCTTAATCTCCAATTCCTATCTTGCCACTCCCCCTCTTTCCTCTCCCACTGGTAACCACTAATTTCTTCTCTATAGATGTGAGTCCATTTCTTTTTTGTTATATTCACTAGTTTATTTTGTTTTTTAGCTTCCACATATAAGTGATAACATAAAGTATTTTTCTTTCTCTGTCTGACTTGTTTTACTTAGCATAAAACTCTCTAAACCCATTTATGTTGTTGAAAATGGCAAATTTTCATTCTTTTTCATGGCTGAGTAGTATTCCACCGTGCGTGTGTGTGTGTGTGTGTGTGTGTTTTGTAAATAATGCTGCTATGAACATTGGGATGCCTGTATCTTTTCAAATCAGTGTTTTCTTTTTTTCCAGATATACACCCAGGAATGGAATTATTGGGTCAAATGGTAGTTCTAGTTTTCGTTTTTTGAGAAACCTCCATAACGTTTTCCACAATGGCTGACCAATTTACATTCCCACCAACAGTTGACGAGGGTTCCCATTTCTCCATCCCTCACCAACATTTGTTATTTGTGTTCTTTTTGATGATAGCCATTTTGGCAGGTGTGAGGTGATATCTTATTGTGGTTTTAATTTACATTTCTCTGGTAATTAACATGTTGAGCGTCTTTTCTTGTGCCTGTTGGCCATCTGTATGTCTTCTTTATAGTCCATTTACATTTAAAGTAAGTATTGGTAGCCATGTTCTTATTGCCATTTTGTTAATTGTTTTTGCTTTGTTACTGTAGGTTTTTTTGTTGTTGCTGTTCCTTTCTTCTTCTTTTGCTCCCTTCCCTTGTAATTGAAGACTATGTTTAGTGTTTTGTTTGAATTCCTTTCCGTTTTTGTGTGTATATGAATTATAGATATTTGGTTTGTAGTTACCATGAGTTTTGTTAAAAGCAATCTATATCTATATATCTATAGCTATATCATGTATATATATCTATATCTCTGTACATACATAACTGATTATTTTAAGTTGCTGATATCTTAATTTCAAATGCATTCTAACAACTCTGAATTTTTACTCTCCTCTCCTGACAATTATTCTTTTTGACATTGTGTTTTTCATCTTTTTGTTTTGTATATCTCTTAACTACTTATTGTGGATATAGATGATTTTATTACTTTTGTTATTTAATCTTCCTTCTAGGTTTGTATGTAGTTGATTTATTACCTTTACTGTATATTTTCCTTTACAACTGAAATTTTTCCTCACTTAACTTTCATGTTTCTCATTATGGCCTCTTCTTTTTGGTTTAGAAAATTCCCTTTAACACTTCTTGTAAAACTCTTTTGGTGGTGCTGAATTCTAGCTTTTGCTTGTCTATAAAACTTTTGATCTTTCCATCAAATCTGAATGAAAGTCTTGCCAGGTAGATTATTTTTGGTAGTAAGTTTTGCCCTTTCATCACTTTAAATATATCACACACTCCCTTCTGACTTGCAGAAGTTTCTGTGGAAAAGTCAGCTGATAGCCTTATGAGAGTTCTTTTGTATTTAGCTTGTTGCTTTTCCCTTGCTGCTTTTAGTATTCTCTGTTTATCTTTAACCTTTGACCTTTTAATTACAATTAAATGATCCTCTTTGGTTTGATCCTGTTTGGGACTTTCTGTGCTTCCTATAGATTGATACCTGTTTCCTTTCTCAGGTTAGGGAAGTTTTCAGCTATTACATCTTTAAATATGTTCTCTGCCCCTTTCTCTCTCTTCTTCTTATGGGATCCCTACAATGCAAATGTTAGCATACTTGATGGTGTCTCAGAAGTCTCTTAAACTGTCCTCATTTCTTTTTATGATTTTTTCTGTTCAGCTTTAATGATTTCCATCACTCTGTCTTTCAGCTGATCTCTTCCTCTGTATCATCTAATTTTGATTCCTTCTAGTTTATTTTAAAAATTTCAGTTATTGTTTTCTTCAGGTCTGTTTGGTTATTCTCGGTATCTTCTAACTCTTTGTTAAACTTCTCACTGTGTTCATCCATTCTTCTCCTGAGTTCTTTGATCATCTTTAAGATCATTACCTTGAACTCTTTATTGGTTAAATTGCCTATTTCTAGTTCACTTAGTTCTTCTTCTGGGGTTTTATCTTGATCCATATTTGGAACATGTTCTTCTGTTGCCTCATTTTGCCTAATTTTCTGTTGTTATTTCTGTATATCTGGTGGGTTGGTTATGTTTTATGATCTTGGAGAAGTGGCCTTTGTAGGAGACATCCTATATCCTATATTTTCCAGTGGCACACTCCTCTCTGGTTACCAGAGCTATATGCTTTAGCAGTATCCCTTATGTGAGCTGTGTGGGTCCTTCTGTTGTGGCAGGCTGACTGCTGTGGGGGGTTTGGTAGGTGTGGCTGACTCCTGGTCCAGTAGGTTGCCGGGTCCTGGCTTGTGTGGAGGCTTCCAGCTGCTGGTTGGTAGGCTGTATCATGAGGCAGCTAGCTGCAGAACCCTTGGGGTACCAGGACTAATGCTGGCTCACTGGTGGGTGGAGGTGGGTCTCAGGATCTCTGGCTGCTGGGACCTGGAGTTTCTGGAGCTGTGCACGGCCACTCAGGGAGAGCACCTGGGTCATGATGAGACAGAGAGAGAAGGGAGAAATGTGGGCAAGCACCTGTATTCTGGTTTCTGTGGGAAGGAAAGGACAAGGCAGGGTAAGCAGGATTGGCTAATCTGAACAATTTCAGTGTGCTCTGGGGCTTAAGGGCTTTTCCTGGTTGCCTGGTAACTGACCGTGGGACAATTAAGATAGGTGTATAGTGACCCAGATGTGTGAGAACCCCAGAAGGGAGATGGCTGAGGCTGTGGACTTAATTAGCTTCTGAAGAAAGGCAAATACCTTTAGCCAGGAGCTAAAGATAGCATTTTAGCCAGCCAGGGACTCAAGATAGCATTTTTAAAAACTATATTACAATCGACCCCTTGATATCTTGACATCACTTTTAAGCTTGATTATTTGGGGTATTTGAGTGGCCTGAATAGTAAAGGAGACTTTTAGACAGTAGGACATTTGTTGTCTAAACAGCATAAACATTTTATTATGAGAGTAAAAAAGAGAAACACAAGTAGAATTATGAGTCCTTAAAGGCTGGCCCATAAGTAAGTTTCTCACTTGTATGACATTAGCCATGAAAACAGATCTTACATTTCCAGGATCTCTAATAATATAGAGTTATAAAATATGTTAAAAGTATGATACCTCTCTTTCTCTCTGTCTCCCCCTCTCTCTCTGTTTCTCCATCCGTCCATCCATCCATCCATCCATCCATCCATCTATCTATCTACTTACCTGCCTACCTATCTACCTTGCTGACAGTAAAATCTTGATATATTCTTCAGTCAAGGTGGCAGGTCTTCTAGTTATGTTGTTGGAGGATATAAACTAATGGTTTAGTAAGGTATACGTAAAGTTTAGTGGTATTTGTGTATAATCAAAAGGAGGAGGTTGTTGTTATGTCCATGGTTGAGACATGGGCAGGAGACTGGGGTGGAAAGCTGAAAGTGGGGTGAGTAGGAGAAAGCACTGGGGGATGATTCTCTTCCTAGGAGCTCAGTGGGGTGACTCTGAGGCAGGTGCCTCCTGGGGAAAGCAACAGTCTCCACTGTTTTTTAGAATGGAACAAATAGGAGTAACCTCTACCAGATACCCCTTTAGGCATGTGGGTATAGAGGTGTACATTTTGGCAAGAGCAAGGAGTATAATGTGATCATTGGCTAAGCAGACAGCAAGCTCAAGAAAAATGATAGAATCCATAACATCAAAGGAAAAGTAACAATAACTGTCCTGTGTCCAGTTTGTCAGCACTTTAGGGGAGGCAGCCTGTGGGTGTGGCTGGGAGAAAGTTTTAGTGTCTGGGGTGAAATTGTCTTTGACACAGAGGGTGAAGTCATTTCCACTGGTAGATCTCAAAGTCTTGGGCTGGGTGATGTCATCTGGGATATGAGACTGAGGTATCCTTTCCAAGTGAGTACCCACTCCAGTTGATGTGGTTCTTGTGGTATCAGGAGGCTGAGGTCAGAGCTCCAGCATTAGCTTGTAGGCAGGCCCAATAATTTAGCCACATACTAAGGGCCCTTTGCTTCATTTGTTGGTTTGTTTGGTGATGGCAACCAGAGAGTTCTTTGGATTATAAGGCTTCTATTAGCCAAACTTGGTGGCATAAGAGTCTCAACATTTGCCATGTTTGGTTGAAACAATAGCTTACTTGGAGGATTTGGACCTCTTGATTGCAAGCCAGTGAAACCACCCAGACCAAAAGTAACAAAAACAAGAGACAGTAGAATGGTGTGCCACTGTACTTGGGAGGCTTTTGCTGTTTGCTGTTCATTTTCCACCTGCATGTATTATTACCAAAAAGACATGGTCTGATTTCATCATCATGGATATAGTTTTGATTTCAGTATCTCTGAATATGATTTTTATTTACTAAGTACAGTTTTCTCTCTCCCTTTTTGGTAGCCCACACTGTCTGTGGGAATGTCCCCATAGTACCATTTTAATTTTCTGGAGGGGATTAGAGGGAGAATTATTTTAATTATTCACCTCTTATAACTTGAATATTCAGGAAGATTTTTTGGGTGGTGAAATTTTAGGGTCCCATGTCAGATAGGGAGCTACAAGGCTGTGGGACAATCTATGGTTAAGGGGTCCCAGAAGAATTTGCACCTTGATCTGGCCTCCGGGCCTTATAGGTTAAGGGTAAGAGGGGAATTTATAAAAATAGGGAGAGACATTATTAAAGGGCCTCATATATAATGAGTCTTCACATACAGGTAGGGGAGGCATGTTCCTTTTAAACATGGGTATGAAAGGGCTGTGGGAACGTTTTTTAAAGTTGGTGTGAGGTGTGAATCTATCAAGGGGCCTTAAATTAAGAGAGATTAAGGCCTGGATCAAGGTAGAGATCCACTGAGGAGTTCATTTGATGGGAGTTTAAAAAGGAGATATTTGAGCATATTCTTATTTCTGACCCTAGAGATTCCTAAGTTCTTTACCTTGAAGCAAAAAGCTCTTAGATAATGGACCAACAGTGTAGAATAAATATGATCATCCATTTGTTGGCCAGAGCACTGAGAGCTAAAATGATGGCCTGAGGTTTGGGCAATTGTGTTGACCCTTGTGTCTCACCCTTTACTAGGGTCATCCTGGCTAAGGGGGTAGAAAGCAGCACCAGTCCATTAAGCTCCAGCATTAAAGATGGTGTCAATGCCATCAGTACAGACTGTGAAATCCCGTTTGTTTACTCGTCTAATAACAAGGGGCTCTTAGATAGCCAAAGGCTACCGGAAGGGGTAATCTCCTCTAGCACCATGGCATCTGGCAAAAAACTGAGGACACAGAGTCCACCTTCTCCTATAGGTGGAATATACCAGAGGACCTAGGTTTATCTCCACACACTGGGCTGTGGGATATTGTTTCCATGATCCAAGGTATAATGAGCGTCTGGGTATAGAGAGTCATGGGCTCAAGGTCTATGAGAGCCTGTTTCCAAGAAAGCCTAGGATGCAGTCAGCAAGATTTTTGTTGTTTTGTTTTGTTCTATAATGGTGTATAGCATAAGGCTGAGAGAAGCAGAATCTTGCATCTGAAACCCTTGGGCAATATATGGCCATCATAGATGTGTCCAGTGTCTCCAGGATGCACGAAAGGAGGTTGTGAAAACCTCTACAGTGAAGAAGTCTCTGAGAACAATAACAGGAGTGTCTCTTTTTTTTTTTTTTTTTTTTTTTTTTTTGGCAGTACGCGGGCCTCTCACTGTTGTGGCCTCTCCCGTTGCGGAGCACAGGCTCCGGACGCGCAGGCTCAGCAGCCATGGCTCACGGGCCCAGCCGCTCTGTGGCATGTGGGATCTTCCCAGACCGGGGCACGAACCTGTGTCCCCTGCATCGGCAGATGGACTCTCAACCACTGCGCCACCAGGGAAGCCCACAGGAGTGTGTCTTGATTTTAATTTTTACACTGGGGGGCCTTTGTTGGGGGGCCCTCATTTAAGGTAGACTGATTTGTAAGTAACAGCATTACTGAGATTAAGTAAAATTTGTAAATGAGGAATACGTTGCCACCAGAACCCAAAAAGGACTACACCATATTGAATTTTTATGTCCTTAATGAGTATGTCAAACAAATCTCCTTGGAGGAGGGGGGCGGTCATCAATTTAATGCAATACCTGTACTTTTGGAGAAAGGTGGATACAAATAATATCTTGTCTTCAGAGATAGTGCGTAATGGCAATGCTGTTGAGGTATCCTGTAGATAGCCTGGAAAAGATGTACTCTGTCCTTTGGAGGTGAAGATAAACTGCAACTGAGAAGCTGTTGAAAGAGGCACTGGAAAGAACATATTAGCCAAATGTATAATAGTGAAAGATTTGCCAGTTATCATCTGGATAGAGTAGGTAATTTTAAGAATATTTGGTATTGGGTGTAGAGGATTTAATGAATAGGACCACATCATTTAGTAGTCCACCATGAGGCGCCTTGTATTCTTTCCATGTTTAAAAACAGGAAAAATTGGCTTGTCAAATGGGGAAGCAGTGGGGATAATCACCTCCTTATTAATTAGATGTGACATAATAAGTTTCAATACTTGAAGCCATATTTTACCTTATTTAACTTAAAGTGGGACATGTTAACTATTTTAACTAGAGATCCATGGGGCTCCATTTTATCAAGCCAGTTTGTGAATGTCAAAGACTTAAATTAATTTGAATTTACTACTCATTGTGCTTGAGTGTCTATGCCAACTATGGGTTATTTCAGGGCAATGGGTACTATGACTATGGTGATACATCCCTATTTTTCATTGAGCTACTTTCCTAAGATTATAAGGAGTACAATGTTTAAATTTAATGGGATACACAGATATAACTGTAATTTGAGCCCCAGTATTTATTAAGTCCATGAAACTTCATCAATTGGTGCATTTTAGAAGATGTCAAAGTTAATTTAGAACTTATGTTGCAGAGGCACAAAAGCCAATCAGCATTTGCACCCCTTTTATTTATTTTTTGTTATATAAATTCTTTTAGAAAATTTTGAATTTCCAGTTGGGTCAAATTATAGACCTTTGTTTTTATTTAGTTATATATATAATAAACAATATATGATTATATATCATATATAATATTGTTATATATATTACATATGTTATATATTATTTATATATTTACTTTTATTTTCTCCCCTTGAATCTGGG
>NW_020175532.1:64633-82085 GCF_003031525.2 Neophocaena asiaeorientalis asiaeorientalis | reverse complement strand
AGCCATGGTTTTTAGTTTCTGTTTTTGTCCGACAGGTCACAGTGCAGTCCTAGGTGGCTACAGGAAAAGGTGGTGGTAGGCAGTGGGAACGGAGCCAGTGGCCTGTCTTATAGGTCATAGGTTCTCCTTCCAAGGCTTCTCAGTCCACCCCCAGGGACTGTGATTTGCATTCAGACAGCTATAGCAGTCTTTCTTGGGACAGCACAATTAACTCCCTTGTCTCACATATCAGTACCATTCTCACTGTCTCTTTGAACAAACATTTTTAAAACGGCTTTTATTTCTAGGTGGGTAAAATTTCTAGTTTTTCTTTTAGTCTCCTGTCTGCTCCTGACTGTTTTTATTCTTTGAGTGTTTATTAGATAAATTTTTTGTGTTCCATCATGGGCCTGTACATAGGCATCTGCCTCTTGTTCCAGGGCATCCCAGTTGACCTGGAGGAGCTGAGGTTGGTACCTAACCCAGGAGAGGAGTGGTGGCTCTGGTTCTTGAGAGGACTGGTAGGCCTTTTGATCTCAAAAACAAGCTCTTAGCCTGACAGTTGACTTGGCTTGGAGTTTTACATTTATCTGGGAGCTTGGAGATCTCTCCTGGTATCTTAGTGGGGGATGGGGATGAAATGTTCTTTTCCTTTTTCCTGCTTCTTACGATTTTAAACCATTGGTCTCCATGGTGTGTACCCCGATAGTCTACCAGGTCTGGGGATAGAGAATGATAGACATAAGATAAGGAACGACACAGGAGACACTAGCCCAGAAAACACGTTTTTTATTCCCAAGGTGCCATAAATCCTAAGGAGGTAGTGCCCACACAGAAGCGCCATGTACCATCAGGGGCTTGTAGATGATCTCCGGGCAGTCTACCCCTTCTCCACTCAGGCAATGAGAAAATAGATTTTGACTCATCTAGTGGCTTTTATATACAACTGAAACTTTGTATTCATTTTGTATTGCTTCTACAATAGAAAGCATTAGAATCTACTCAAATCTGATCAATTTATCATTGTAGTGTAAATTATATAAATGTATAAAATACCAGATTCTATGGGTGAGACATTCAGATTATATTTGCCAATGTTTTTAGATAAAAATATTTGAAGAACTGTGTAATAACTAATGAAACATTTAGTTTCATATAGTGAAATGATATGAAGTAATTATATTAAGAAACATCTATGAAGTTTTATGGGGAATTTACTAATACCATAAAATTTTGAAAACATAGGCAACTCTTTATTTCTTTCATTTTGTTTCTTCTCCCCATATATATCTTTATTTCAATCTATATTTAAAATTACTTCTTGTGTTTTTTACTGTCATTTTCTTGTCTTTTTCTTTCCCTTGTTTGTCATTGTCTATTTCTACCTTCTATTTCTTTTTTTAGTAGTCTATTTTATTTTATCCTTTCATAATAATATTCATATTATTTTCTTTAATTAGCTGCTCATACTATAAGGTTAAAAATCTACTTTAAAATATTCTTTTTTCAAGATAAACATGAATTTTCTCTATTCAGTATCTTCCTCATTTGTTCATGAGCATACACTAAAATGTTAAAAAGTTTCTTATTTTGTGTGTTCTTTGATAGATATATTTTCCTTGTGGGTCATTATCCCTCAATAGAACAATCTGCTGACTTAGTTCTTGTGCAAGTAATCTCTCTCCATTTCATTATAAATGCATAAAATCTGTGGCCTCATCAATAGCCAAATTACAGAGGACATATGACAGCAATATATTCTCTCAGATATACAAGCATGAGTGAAATAACAGCTTTTTGGTAATCATGAGAATACACAGTATTCAAATTTGTTTCAGATTTGTAACGAATGTCATCTTGACCTTCTGCTTTTGTGACAGTGTCAGCTATTAACTTTCTTTCTAATCACCTAATTTTTAAAATTGAATTTGCAAAGCTTGAAGCATGAAAGAAGGATTATAACAAATACATACATATACATGTATATATATATATATGTGTGTGCATATATATATATATATATGTTTTAAGTCATGGCCTGAATTTGCTATTTGATTTGATTTTTTAAGGAATCATGTAATACTTTTCATTGAAACTGAAAAACAAAAAAAGCTTTAACTTAGCCACTGAGTTATTTGAAATTTGAAGAATGAGGAAGAGGATATTCATTTACAGTCTTTCTTATCTGTTCTCCTTTGCACAAATTCATAATGTTATGTTTATATTGTTGCAAATTTTATTGTTTATTATTAGGGTGACTACTCTTACAAAGCCAAGTCATATGTATCTGTGGAAGGCCTGTAGCACAGCTTTAACACATAATATTCTTTCTGAGTGAATAAATGCATTAATAGATGAATAAATATGGACATACATTTTTGGCCCGATATACAATCATAACTACATTCCATTACAGTTTTAAGACATGTGGCATTGAGTAAGTTATGTCAATTTCTAATAATCAGTTTCTTCTGCTAAATGAGGTTGAAAATAGTACTTAGGGTAGAGTTATTTTGAGGATTATTCAGGAAAATTTTATATTAAAATTATTATGAAAATATATGTCATATAGTGCATTTCAGTAAATATTAGCTCTTATTTGAAAGCAGTTATAGAAATAATATAAATCATTCTCCCTTTTTCACATTGGTCATTACAATAAAAGAAATAATTCTTTCCTTCAAATAACTTAGGACATCAAATAAGTGGAAAATCTAGGATTCAAATCCACATCTACTTGATCCCAGAGCTAATGGTCTTTAACAACCATAAAAAATATATCAGAATAAAATATAATGAATAGACCATGAAAAGCAAATAGAAAAAGAGAAAGACTTTGATAGAGACAATTAGCTATGCAATTCTGCTTTTTGGAAATATCCTATTGCTAACCATTAATCAACAATATTAGTGATAACAATGCAGCCTGGAAAAATGTACTGATGTATTGATATACTCTAGGACCTAGAGTCTAGGTGGCTTTAAAATAACTACCTAAGAATACCAGATATTATAAATTAGCGTATATTGGGGTAGCAAACCACCCATAAAGCAATCACTTCTCCTCATGAACTATCCAAAGATGGTAAAGTTCCAAACATTGATACAAAGGGGAAACAATTTATCCTTTGTCATGAAGTCCTACTGTAGTGAACTATGGGAAAGTTAGCTGTACTGGGTGAACCTACTTCTGCTAAGCTTATCAGATTTAAACAGCTTCAGAGCAAGCAAGGTTTTTGCATACTCTGTCTTTTAATCTTTTCCCCTTTTTTTATTCCAAAGGTGTCTGGGATCTAAAAAAGCTACTAATGTTAGAGAGAATAGAAACAGTGGAAAGTGGATTCATCTTATGCAGGTTCTTATCCAATTTGACCTAGGACCTAGGACCCAACCCCTTCTTCCATTACCACATTGGCCCTAGGAATTGCTGCAATTTTCTATTTCCATAATTTTTCTCTGTTTGGTAATTAAAATTCTATTTGAAAGCTCCCAGTATGTAATATATTTATTGTCTCACACACACACACACACGCACACGCACACGCATACACATGCACACTAACACACATACATATGGAGAGAAAGAGATTTCTACATCTACCTGTTTGTGCGCTTTTGTGTGTGTGTTTGTGCATAAAACCATTAATTCATACTGATCTCCAGTTCTAATCCAACACTATAGGGTTCATTTTAGTCTTTTTTTCTTTCTCTATTTGTAGCTCCTTTCTCTGCGAGTAAGAAGTCACATCTTCTTTTGAATATTATATTTACTTATGTGCTGAGTCCTAGAATACACATAAAGTAATTTCAGAATTGCTAACCTATACCTTCATGAAAAACGAATTTGCTAACTAGAGTACAATATTTGTGTATAGCCTTTTGTCTTTCATCTTACATAAAGATGGCCAAATCACTGTCTTCCAACTTTCCTGAGGTTAATTCTTTTCTTTTCCACCTCATTCAGTTTTTATGTTATTATTTATAATACAATTATTCATTTTTTCCTGTTTTTATTGTAGTTGGCTTTCCCTCCACATCCTATTTGAACCAGGTCTAGAATTTTTCCTTATCTATCACTTGGTTAAATAGAAACACCCCACCGCACTCAAGCCTGTAGATATGAACTGAGGGAGATAATTTGGTGCAACAGTCATAGGAATCTAAGCCATCTATTCTTGTAACTCATTTCTGTCTTCTAAACCTGTTTGAGCTCTCTCCTGAATGCACCATTTCAATTATATGATAAATTGCCACTATGCATATTAGACCTTAAGACTTGGCAGATCGGATAGTAAGTTGTGTATGCTAGGATGCTCTGGTAATATAGCCACTTGATGTCCTATGATCAGGCATGTAGTTTCTACTAGGGCACAGTAGTATACCAAGAGCTGCCTTTTGTACAATGAGTAGTTTTCTGCTGTAGAAAGCATGGTCTTACTAAGGTGCCCTAGGAGTCTGCACTGTGCTTCCTTTATCTGGATTTGTCAAGAACTCTAAAGAGTGACTCAACCTACTGTCAATACTATAAGCACCGTGATACATAATAGGCTATATGTGACAAGAGGCAGAACCACTTGTACTGCAGTTTGAATCTAATACAGAGTATTCTCTTATTCTGAACCCTAATCAAAACTATCATCAGACTTATATAATAAATCGGTAAAACTGTAATTTTCAAATGTGATATGTGACGTGTCTAAACTTTAAGTAAGCCTACCAAGAGCTGCCACATTTTCTTAGTGACAAGAAATGAAAGGTGCAATAATTTGTCTTTTTACCATGGTAGGGATGGCTTAGTATAACGGATTTTTACATGCCATCAGTAATTGGATTCTTGTTGTTTTCTGGTCAAGGATGGTTTGCATCTACAAGTCAGTAAAATGTGATGTATCATGTTAACAAAATGAAGAATAAAAATTATACCATCATTTCAATCAATGCAGAAAAAGCATTTGACAAAATTCAACATCCTTTCATGATGAAAACTCAATAGGTAAGGTATAGATGGAATGTACTTCAACATAATAAAGGCCATATATGACAAACCCACATCTAACATCATACTCAATTGTGTAAAGCTGAAAATCTCATTTAGAGCAATTATGCAAGAGAAAGATATAAAAGTATCCAAGTTGGAAAGAAAGAAGTAAAACTGTTTGCAGATGACATCATTCTACCCGTAAAAAACCCTAAAAACTCCACCAAAAGACTGTTAGAACTAATAAACAAATTCAGTAAAGTTGCAGGATATGTAATCAATCTACAAAAATCAGTTGTGTTTCTATACACTAAAAACAAATTTTTGGAAAGAGAAATTAAGAAAACAATCCCATTTACAATAGCATTAAAACGAATTAAATACTTAGGCATAAATTTAACCAAGTAGGTTAAATATCTGTACACTGAAAGCTGTAAGATGTTGATGAAAGAAATTGAAGAGGACACAAATAAGGGGAAAGATATTCTGTATTCATGGATTGGAAGAATTATAGTGTTGAAATGTCCATATTACTCAGGGTTATATAAAAATTCAGTGCAATCTCTATAAAAATTCCAATGGCATTTTTCACAGAAATGGAAAAAGAAATCTTAATGTTCTTATGTACCCACAAAGACCTTGAATAGCTAAATCAATCTTGAGTAAGAACAAAGCTGGAGTAAGAAGAACAAAGAACTTCCTGATTTCAGAAATAAAGCCATGCATATATGGTCAATTAATTTTTGACAAAGGCACAAAGAATACACATTGGGGAAAGAATAGTCTCTTCAATAAATTGTGTTGATAAAACTGAACATCCACAAGTAAAGTATGGAATTGAACTTTGAAAAGTATGAAGTATGAAATCAACTCGAAATGAAATAAAGACTTAAACATAAGACTTGAAACCATAAAATTCCTAAAAGAAAACATAGGAGACAAGCTCCTTGGCATAGGTTTTAGCAGTGATTTAATTTGGTTTTGACACCAAAAGCAGCAAACAAATAAACAAAAACCCAAGTGGGGCTACATCAAACTGAAAAACTTACGCACAACAAAGAAACCATCAACAAAATAAAGGGCAGCCTACGGAATGGGAGAAAATATTTGCAAACCACTTATCTAATAAGGGATTAATGTCCAATATGTATAAGAAAATCATACTAATAGCCTAAAAAAAACCCTAAACATTTTGCTTCAAAAATAGGCAGGTAATCTGAATAAATATTTTGCTAAAGAAGACATACAAATGGTAAATAGGTATACCAGAAGATGTTCAACATGACTAATCATCAGAGAAATGAGAATCAAAACCACAATGAGATATCCCCTCATACTTCTTAGAAAGTCTATCATCAAAAATACAAGAGATAAAAAATACTGGCCGGGATGTGGAGAAAAGGGAAATTTTGTACACTGTTGGTAGGAATATAAACTGCACAGCCACTATGGAAAACCGTATGGAAGTCCCTCAAGAAGATAAAAAATAGAACAACCATATGGTCCAGCAATCCCATTTCTGGTTTTACATATTTGAAGGAAATAAAATCAATATTTGGAAGACTAACCTGCACTCCCGTGTTTATTGCATCATTATTCACAGTAATAAGGTATGGAAGCCACCTAACTGTCCACTGATGGATGAATTGATAAAGAAAATTATACATATAGATTCATGTATATGAATTGATAAAGAAAATTATATATGTATATGTATCTGCAAAATTTCATAAATTGTCAAGAATTAGGATTGGTGCTGGCAAGAAGTAAGGGTGCTTGTTAAACAAGAATTGGTTGAGGTCCAAAATGTTTATATAGTTAAAAGGGGAGACCTTGAGACCATAACGTTGCAGCTGGAAGCAGCTAGTAGGTATTGTTTTGAGAACTACTGGTGCTATCCTTGAGTCTGATACAGTTCAGAAAATTCAAGTTCTCAGTGATGCAGGAATGTGTCTGAAACCACATCCACAATAGCCATCCAGTTCCATTTTGGATTCCTGAACCACAGGTACACCATCTTGATTTTTAAATGCACTCCTTTCTTTAATGGTTAAAGCAGCTGTACAATGTATGTTTAATAGGCCACAAACAGGCTATTCTAGCTAGCATAAAGTTTAAATTAAATAATATTTAAGCCAGAATGACTTCTTCATAGTCAACATGTGAAAATTTCTTGTATCATACTGTATTGCATAACAGAAATTTGCTAAGAGAATAGATCTTAAGCATTCTCAACATAAATAAATAAACAAATAAATAAATAGATAAATGGTAACTATGTGAGGTGATGGATGTATTAACTTGATGGCAGAAACCTCTTCACAATATATACATATATCAAATATTCACATTGTACACTTTAAATATATTACAACATTATTTGTCAATTATACCTCAATAAAGCTGAAAAAATTTAAATAAAGTAAAAATTATGTTTACAATTTTATGTTATGTGCATTTTACTATAATAAAAAAGTGGGAAAGAAGTCGAACTGGTAAAACTAGAAAGATGGGTATAAAATAATGAGTACAGAGATTCAATTGAGTTAATCAACAAAGCCAAAAGCTGGTCCTCAGAAGTTGATTCTTGCCTAAATGTAGACAGATTTACCGATCAGAAGAAACAAATATATTTAGATCAGACATTTACCATACAAACTCCAAATTGAATATTGCTAAGGCTAGAATCTAGAGTTTGCCCATATGATTTCCAGTTAACTGCTTCTCACTTAGGCAAGTTCATATAGCAATTTTTTCCCTCTGGTGAGTAATGACAGATATTTCAAGATAGTTCATGAGTATTACTGGAACGTAAGGTCCTGGAACTTTCACTGTACATTCATTTAAAAAACTCCACCAATTAAAACAATGGCAGGCATATATAAAACAATACTTATTTGTTGAATCACTAAGTTATTACAAATGATCATAGAAAAGCCCACTAATTAATCAGCTAGCCATTGAGATTCTATTCCAGCTCAAGACTGAATCCTAAATAGAACTTTAAATTCAGAAAAGAGTCAAACATTTCTGATGAAAGGCTATACATCTCCCCTTGATATGTGGATCATTTGAATCTGCAATTTTGAAAAGACTTTAGAAATAAACCACTCAAACAAATGGAGAAACAGGATTGGTGGAATAAAAACACATAAACCACATAGCTACAGGGAGTCAGATATTTTTAAAATGTATATTTATATAGTCTCCTGTTATAACTTTCAATTTACAGGAAACTAGTGGGATGAAAAAACATATTAAATAACATCATACTTATGCCCCAGCAAAATACAGATTGTAGAGAACCACATGGTGAAGGACTTATCTTCAACAAAAAACTTGTAAGGAAAAAGAAGAGATGGAAAGGACACCTATAGTTTAAAAGTGGTTGGCTGAATTGGTAAATTTTGAAGATGGGTGATTTATTATGGTTTATTATGCTAATGTCTCTTCTTGGGTGTATGTTTGAAATTTTTCTCGGCAAAAATTAAAGAAATGTACATATAAAATAGTAGGCATTTATTAAGAATCTATGCTGAAGCTATTGGCAAAGCAGGTTTCGTATACTGTACCATTAAACTATCTTGTAAATTAGGTATTTTTCTTCAATTTCAAATAATTAAGTTATTGACTGTGGTCGGTGCTAATAAGAGATTAAACCAGACCTAATGATGTATTTGTAGAGTATTTTTTCCTCTGGGTAATTAATACTTAATTTCAAGAGAGAATATTTGTGAGGTCAATTTCTAACTCAAAGAGGATAATACTTTAAGAGCCCACCCTTACCCTCTACTTTTTCTCTATTTATATTTTAATACTCAAAGAAGTGCATACACAAATATGTATCATATATATGTATGTATGTACATATATGTATGTGTGTGTATATATACAGATAGATATAAACAGAGAGAGAGAATATTAATTGATCCTGTTCATTACATTTATCTATGCTTGGGGAACAAGAATGTCATGCTTTTTATACATACATAGACATATATAGGAACAGAGTGAAAAGAAGAAGATTGAGGCTTTAAAGTAATGATTTCCAGAATAGTGTCTCTTATGGGTAGAGATAAAGGAACATAAAAAAAGTCTTTAATAAATAAAGAAACAAGTAAATAACCCATCTTTTTATTTTTTTATTTTTTGGTCATGTTTAAATAATAGATGGTTTTCTGTTGTGTCACTTTGTTACTGGAATGCACTGTCTCAAAATACTTGCAAGTTTTAGACATTAAACCAGGAAAAGGATACCCATAAAACCAGCATCATAAACAACCAGATGTCATACTCCTGATCATAGTATGAGAAAAATACAATTCCTTTTATAATTTAGGACTAGACTTCTTAGAAAGAATTCTGAAGGAAAGGGTTGAATAATTAACACTGAAACTATCTAATTCTTTTAGCAAAGCTTATTTCACAGTTTTGCTTCAGTGTTCACCAGCTGAAGAGAAGGCAATTCAAACTCCCTAAATTAATCCCAGCTGCAGTGCTTGCAACACAATTAACACGTTTAAAAGTGATAAACATATGTTAAAAAAACCAACAATTTGGGGTCAATTTAGAATGAGCTGTCAGAAAGTCGGAAATTGTCTAAATCCTTTTCATTTCTTGTCTGTTAATTTCCATAATCAATTTGGATTGAGAGAAAGGTTTTAAATTACTAAAATATTAATACTATTTTCAAATATGTGTGTTCTCTTTAATCTTAAGGTGAAGGATATGACTAGAAAATGTTTAATAATTTTAGAGAACTTGGAAGATATTGGCTTATCCACTTTGACATTCCAGAGAAAAGGGAGAATAATAATCCTGGTGTCATTATCAAGGGGACATCTCTTGGATAAATAGTTAGAAATAATATAGATGGCTGCTGTGTTAGACACTCTCAATCATCCACATACCATGTGATTTCCATGCCACACAACCTTTACAGTAGCAAATAATTGGAAGGAATCACAAGCTTCAGGAAGTGGTGGTTTGATGATCTGTATACGTAGGACTGATTTGGAGGCCTCCCATTGCCATTTCTCACCTCAGTCCCACATCTCTGAAATCCATATTTGAAAATACACCCAGCTTGGCTCAGATAGTATTTACCAAAAAAATAAAAAAATAAAATTGTTTCAGAAGATTTGAGGATTTTAGCTGCAAAATAGATTGTACCTTTCCTTCTGGAAGCAAATGGGAAGGTCTGTTGTACACTAGTCATTCTTCACTTTTTCCCCATTTTATCATCACAATAATTGTGTGAGTAGTATTATCTCCATTTTTATACTTGCGGAAAATGAACCTCATAATTAATATTTGTCCAGGAATAAAAAGCAAATAAACATGTACTAATAAAAACACACACACCACTGTCATTTTTTACTTCAGTGGTGCATAGTGTTTCTAAATATTTCACAACTCTATCACTCTATAAAGTCCGCTTTTTTGTCCTCATAAAGTAAGTAAAAGATATAGCTAAATTATAGTACTATTTGAGATAATTTAGCACCTTCATTTGTGGTGGTGGTTTTTCATATTAACAGGCTTAAACTAGAAGTGTGGCAGAGAAAACAGTAAGACATGGTGATAAATTAGGTACAATGGAACAAAGAGCAGAAGTTGCGGCATGGTCACTGAGATTGGGAATTTAGGTGCCTGGGAAAATGTAGATCTGCTACTGGGAGCAATAGCAAGCTTACGGAAAGGAATGAAGTTTTAAATTTTAACATATGAGGTTTAATATGTGAAATGGCTATTAAAGGAAATATTAAGAAAATGAGTGATTAGAATAATAATTCTGCATACAGTACATTCATATGTTGGTCAATTTGAATTCAAAGTGAAGAAAATTTAAAAGAAAGAAGTTGGTGGAGGGGAAAATATTAGCTAGTAAAACAAAAGATCTAAGAAACTTTGACTAAAATAAAATCATAAAGCTATTAAAACACGTAATTATAGAGATTATTCTCGAGAAGTAAATTAAGGAGATGTAGTGTGGTATCACATACTGTTTACAATAGTAAGAAAGCAGTAGCTAACTCTGGGTGATTAAGGTATTAACTAGAACCCATGGATGAAGGACTATGGAGAACAAAATCTTAGCAAAAAGAGAAATTAATATTAATTTTGAAAAAAATTATATGAAAAGGAAAAGTATATATTAACTGGAATTTCCTAACGTATTGGATGCAAAATAGAATAATTTACATACTGTTAAATCTTTACAATGGTACGTGCCAAGCACTTTTCTAACTTCTTGTATATAGGATTTCTAATGCTTTTACAACCTTAGGAAGTAAATGCTATTATTTTAATTTTACATGTCTTCAGATATGTAAGTGCCTTGCGCATGTCTCATACCAGATGCACTGTGGAGCCAGGAGTCAACCTCATTTAAAAACTTGTTCAATTCTACTTTATATGATCTTCTGCCATGTTAGATTCATTAGAAATAAAGAGATCCAGTGAATAATATGGCCATTTTGTGGAAATAAAATTAAAATCTATATAACAAATTAATAAGGAAGGCATGTTCCATCTGCAAAATTCCTCCCGCTTGGTTTCTATGATATTATTTACAGTTGTTCTACATCCTTCTCCAAACAGTTCCAGTCTTTTTAAGCTGCTGCTTTTTATCTCTTATTGTTGGAATACCACATTTTTTTCGGTATCTGCTTCCACTTCCTCATTTACATTCAGGTTTTTACCAACTGTTAATTTCACTTACTAGCAACAGGATATCTCCAAATGTGTGTCCTCAGGAATTTTAAATTTATAATTTTAAAGTTTTAAGTCAGAAATTCTCCCATACCAAGTTGTGTTGGCAACTCAGTTGATCGTATTATTAATGACCCAGGTATTAAAGCTAGAAATATGGGCCATTCATTTTTCCCTTCATTCCCTACATCAAGTCAATCTTTGTCATTCAGTTTAAAATATCTCATCTGTCCTTCGTTTAAACACCTACCAAACTTCCTTAGTTTGCCTTCTCTTAATTTCTCAAATCAATAATGGCAGTAGGCAACTAGCTATTTTTCTTACTATTAAATCTTCACCCTTCAAACTTCACTGCCTCCAAAAATTTTTCTCTACAATGTAATGACACCTTAGTAAAATTTAGTTACTTATATAATTAGAAAACCCAAAGTTTTACAATTATATCATGCATACCCCACTATTTCATGGAAATTACTTAAATGAAGTTATGTCACCTATAAAGAAAATATGCTACCTGAAGTTCTTGTATTACTTTTCCAATTTGTAATCATTTTCCATAGTGCCAATTATACTTTTCCAATGTAAAACCTAATGCAGAGATACCTGAAATTTCTCAGTTTGCAGTGACATTACTGTCTCAGGAATTTTTCACAGTGCTCCTAGGCAATAAATAAAGATAATAGAAAGATAGATAGATAGATGAATAGATAATCATAATCTTTAAAGTTCCATTTATTAAGAAGACAGGTATAGACAACATATTAAGTATTTATGTCCTAACAATTTAGTAGCTGCTTGATAAAATAATACACATAAAATGAAAAGATAAATAATATTTTAATTTAATTTTTAAATAACCACAATTACTCACTGAGATGATGTGTGTGTCTATTGGCACTACACAATTTCTTAAAGCTTAGATTATTTACCACCACTCCTGTTTTCTGTTTAACATTGCCTTTTGCTTATTACTTGCTTTTTCTTACAACTACCTCCAAAAATCCAACTTTATAAAGATATGATGTCACCAAAAGGAAAGCAGTGTGATCTAATGTTGAAATTGTGAACTATCTGGAGTTAGTGTCCCTACAATGACTGATAGGCGTTGAGCATCACCAAGTTTCCCTAGAATTTAAGAAATATTAAGAGGTATCATTCTAAGTTTACTACAGTGTCTTCAGATGATTCAGTACACAGTTTGGGAATCACACACCTAAAACAAAATGAAAACAAACAGGCAAAAGAGTCCTACAAGTCTTATTTTTTCCTTTGTAAGGCAGTGCTTACATGGTTTAAATTTAATCAGTTGCCCTAACCAAAAAATTTAATTTTAAAGAGAAATTGTATCTTCCATCTTGCTGGCTGGGATCTTGGAAGAGGCAAGTGATTCGGTCTCTAGCAGTATTTTCTTTTTTTTTAGAATGGTAGTTCTTAACAATGTGTCTGTGTATGTGTTTGCCAAGGACCACTGAAAATCTGATAAAGCCTCCGATGTCTTCTCAGAATAATGTTTTTTCAAATACAAAATATATAGTCATAGTGGAAGTCCTAGATAATGCAACAAGACAAGAAAATAATGCATACATATATGGGGAAAGGAAAAAATAAAACTGTCTTTTTTTACATTGTCTATGTAGAAAATCAAGAATCAACAACAAAACAAAACTCTTGGAACTAATAAGCAACAATAACAAGGTTTTAGGATACTAGATTAATATATAAAAGCCAATTACTTTCCTGTATACCAGTGACAAACAAGTATAATTTGAAATTAAAAATATATTACCATTTACATAGCATTGGAAAAAGTGAAATACTTAGGTATAAATCTAACAAAATCTATACAAGATATATATGAGGAAAACTACAAAACTAATGAAAAAAATCAATTAAGAAATAAATAAATGAAAAGATATTCCATGTTCATTGTCAGGAAGACTCAATATCATCAAGATGTCAGCTCTTCCCAAATTGATCTATAAATTTCATGCAATCTCAATAAAAATCCCTGTAAGTTGCTTTATGGATATCAACAAAATGATTATAAAGTTTATTTGGAAAGGCAAAAGACCCGGAACAGCCACCACAATATTAAAGGAGAACAAAGTCAGGTGACTTACACTACCCAACTTAAAGACTTACTATAAAGGTATAGTAATCAGGACAGTGTGGTATTGGTGAAAGAGTAGACAAATAGATCAACGGGACAAAATAAAGAGCCCAGAAATAGACCAAATATTGATAATATAGTCAATGGGCTTTGACACAACAGCAAAAGTAATACAGTGGAGAATAGTCTTTTCAACAAGTGGTGTTAGAACAACTAACATCCATGTGTAAAAAAAATGAATCCAGACACAGACCTTATACCTTTCACAAAAAAAAAATTAAGTCAAAATGATCATAGGCCTAAATGCAAAACAGAAAACTATAAAAATCCTAGAAGATAACACAGGAGAAAACTTAGATGACCTTGAATATGACAATGACTCTCTATTGCCATTTATCAATACCAAAGGCAAGATCTATGAAAGAAATAATTGCTGAACTCCATTAAAATTAAAAACTGCTGTCTGACAAAGTCACTGTGAAAGTAAGAAGACAAGCCACAGACTGGGAGAAAAATTTGCAAAGGACATATCTGATAAAGACTGTTACCCAAAATATAAAAAGAACACTTAAATCTCAACAATAAGAAAATGAACAACCTGATTTAAAAACTGGGCAAAATACCTGAACAGACACCTCAGCAAAGAAGGTATAAAGATAATAAATAAGCATATTAGAAGAGGCTCAATATCAAATGTCATTAGGGAATTACAAATGGTATACCACTCTGCAACTATTAGAATGACAGAGACAGAATATTGAATACACTAAAATCTGGCAAGGACGTGAAGCAACAGGAACTCTTCTTCATTGCTAATGGGAATGCAAAGTGAAGCAGCCACTCTGGCAGCTTCTTACAAAGCTAAACATACTCTTACCATATGATCACACTACATGACATTTACTCAAAGGAGTTTAAAACTTATGTCCAAACGAAACCCAGAACACACATGTTTATAACAGCTTAATCATAATTACCAAAAATTAGAAGCGACCAAGATGTCCTTCAGTAGGGCGAGTTTCTAAATAAACTGGTATATACATCCAAACAGTGAACAATTATTCAGTGCTAAAAAAAATGAGCTATTAAGTCATAAAAAGACATGGAGAAAAGTTAAACGCTTATTACTAAGTGAAAGAAGCCAATATGGAAAGGCTACATAATATATGATTCCAACTATATGATATTCTGGAAAAGGCAAAACTATGGAGATCAGTGGTTGCCAGAGGTTAGGAGGAAAGGGAAGAATGAATAGGTAGAGCACAGAGGATTTTTTAGGGCGGTGAAACTATGGTGTATGATACTATAACTGTGAATGCATTTCATTGTATTTGTCAAAACCCATAGAATGTACAACACCAAGAGTGAACCCTAATATGAACTATGGTCTTTGGTTGATAATGATTTTCCATATAAGTAACAAGTGTACCACTCTGATGCAGGATGCTGGTAAGTGGGAGAGGCAGTGTGTGTGTAAGGGCAGGGAGTATATCGGCACTCTCCATACTTTCTGCTGAATTTTGCTGTGAACCAAAAGCTGCTTCTAAAAACAATATGTATATATAAAAAAGCAAATGATTACAAAGAAAACTCAGAAATGCAGCATCAAAATATTTTTAAAAGTTTGCAATATGGTAATATATTTGTATTTTATAAAGAAATAAATGACATGACCAAACACTAGGTCTATTACTTCCCAAAATCTTGAGGTAATAATAAAGATAAATAGTATCTGGACAAATTTACAACTATAGTGATATGAAATATCTCTACATTTTAATTGTTGTCTAAGTCACTGGTACTACTAATACTATTGCCTACTTTTATAATTGCAGAAGTTAACAAAAGTAAATATGGTATGTAAATGTTTTTCCCAACAAACTTCTCAGGCACTCTGAATTGTACCCAAAAATCTTTTGGAGATTCATGAAACAAAAGTTAAGAACCGTGATTCAGAATGTCTTCATGAGACAGAGGCATGTGCTCTTGGTGAGTCAGTTCTGTAGTATGATGACGAGAGTTGATTCTGAAATCTCAGACTAGAGTCTTTTTTTTTTTTTCATTTTTCACAATTAAGGTCTGTCTACATGCCTTAAGAAATCTTTTCTCCTTATGTTAACAAGAATGAATTCTCTTACTGCAATGAGAAATTTGTTACATATGCTAAAAAGAATAAAAAATGTGTCAAGAATTCAGAAATGCAGGTACCCTGCACCCTTTCTCCACCAGCTCAGCTCCAAACACAAGAGTAGTTTCCATACATATTAGAGTCATAGATGAGATTTCCTTTGGGAAATATTTTTTAAAAAAAGGAAATATAAAACAAAAAAAAAAACTTCATTAGCTAAGGAAATTGACACAATCAGAGCTGGGATTTATATCCATGTTTTATTTCAGAATCAGTGTTCTTTGCGTATTGCTCATTGTCTACATTTTAATTTCATCCAAGAGAAAGGCTAAGCCACAGTGAAGTCCTACATCTTTAAGAAGTTCTTATTGTACACACTCATATAAAATAAACAAACTAATAATATTTCAAGAGACTAGTGAGAGTTTTTATAATGTTATGACTTAAATAATTTTGGTGTTCCCCATTTATACTTAAAACTCAAGGAAATATATATGTGAAAATAAATGGAACATGAATAAGTACTCTAAAATCCTTAAAAGCAGATTAGTGATATTACTGGTTTCCTGGATATTGCTTTGTTGAGTTATACAAGGAAGAGAAAACACTATAGAGAGGTTGTTTTATATCTAACTAAAGATTGAATTCTCTTTTCTAAAGGCAAGCAAGAATATGTGTGGGTGTCCTTGTAAAAGAGAAAGGAAAAGCAAGAGAAGAGACTCAGGGTTCAAGGTTCATATCCAATAATGCAGTGTAAACTGTTATCCAAGGCCAACTGAGCTATTCAGATCAGTTCTGCATTATAAAAGTTGCTGTCCTAAGAATGAGGCTCTTTATGGATTTTTTCTTCTTCTTCATGCCAGGAACTTTATTTCAAAGGGAGATTTCAACTTCATTCTGTTGGACCTCAATAAATCCGGGCCAACTAAAGTGCCAGAGGGAACGATAAAGCTGAATGAGATATAAAAAGATTTACTTTTAGTCAATGTGTGGAGAGAAATTCATTCAACCATTAAAGATTGTATTTCCTAACCAAAAGAGAAAAAAAAAAATGACATGGAAGTTGGTCTATATCAACAGATTGTTGATGAAATCCAGAGTTATTAATTCAGTAGAGGTCTATAGCACCAACTGTATCATCATCTGTATCTCAGAACATCCAACGATCTTCAGAAATACAAAAAAAAATGAAAGCAACACACATTTTGTGTAATTCATCATCCTTAAAAGTCCACACAGAGGAAAGCAATTCCCACCAGGTTTAACCAGTGAATTATGTCTGAAAATATAATTATTACAGTTTTCTATTTCTGAGCTGTTGGCTGGCTGTGCCCACCTTTCTGTAAAGTTGAATTGCTTATATGTGAAGCAGGAGGAAAAGTCAATGTAAAATAATACAGAAAGTCATCATGAGGAAACTTCTAAAGGATTGATTTAATTGTCTTAAGACTGATTGCACTGAATGAAACACTTGATTTTAATTTCCTTCTTTTTCATATTTCTCATTAATTGCTCTACACATGTTTTGAGTAAAATCATCAAA
>NW_020175532.1:53593-64539 GCF_003031525.2 Neophocaena asiaeorientalis asiaeorientalis | reverse complement strand
TATAAATAATTTGAAGCTTTATTAACATCATTCCTGACCACTTTTATTATTTTTAAAATGGTTAATTTAGTGAAATGAAAAATTAGAATTTAGAAATTGTTTCTTTAGGCATCCCTATATTTGCCAGTTTATTTTTAAGTTATGTCAATATGACAATATCAATAAGTTAACTTCTACATATTTTTTTGGCTTGACTAAATCAGGGGGAAAACTTAATTTATGTTTAGAATAGGATAAACTCCAATTAGCCATTGTTCTGAATTGGGATGGACGGATGGATGGACGGTTACCTAGATAGATTATAATTCACATGCAGAATTCTAATCTTGGTCCACTTAAAAGATTGCTGGTCATAATGCAATTGTCCATTTTTTTTCCTGAAGATAGTTAAAGATTAATATATAGTCAACAAGCAAGAACCAGTGCAATATGTGGACTGTGAGAATTTTATCCTCACTTAAAAAATACGGTTTTTATGCTTTTGAACTTTCTCAAAAGTTATTAAATTTTTACTTGTGATTGAATAGACCTAAGCATTTATATATTTACTCAGAGTCTTTAAGTACATTGACAAATAGCCTGACCTATCATCAAAGAAGCTGCTTATTACATTGTTTAATATCTGAAGGTACCAGAAATGTAGAGTCTTAAGGGTGATGTCCTTCATTTATACTTTTAACTGAAGAGGAAAATAATTTTTAAAACAAATAACTATGTCCTGTAATCTAAATGTATCACAGCAGGTTAGGAAAAACAATAATATTCATTTTCCCTGTGTTGTGTCAGTTTCTTTTATCAGTAGAGTGAGTTTTTACTACCTTATCTCTCTCTTCAATAAGTTATTTTAATAAAACATGCACATGCAATATTTGGCAATCCCAAGAATAATGGGGTGGTATGGTTCACAGTAAAACTATTAAATTCTGAAGTTCACTATATTTCTCTGCTTAAAGTAAAGAGGAAATAAAGGCAAATCCTAATACAGACATTAATATCAACTATTATTTTTTTTAATTCCCTACTCATGCTTCCAGGTAATTTACCTATCACTATAGTGCAATTTATCTAAGAAAGAACTTGTTAGGTAATGTAATTATCTGTTCAACTTGAAATGTATGAATTACATTATAAATTACACTAATTTTTATATGTAATTCAAGTAATACCCAGGATCCTGTGGGGCTAGTGTCTATTATAAACTTTATACTATATAGAAGAAGTATATACTAGTATATATATATATATATACTAGTATATATATACTATATATATATATATACTATATATATATATACTATATATATATAGTATATATATATATATACTATATATACTAGTATATATAGTATATATACTTCTAAGTATATATATACTTATATATACTATAAGAAGAAGATTATATAAATAAGCCTCAATTTTCTGTTTACTTACATTTCTCAAAGAACATCAAGGGATATCTAAATCATAGTATGAAACTTTCCAACCTTCTTTTTTTCTTCACCTGTTACTCTCCGTACTGTCAAAATCTCTTTCCAAACTATAAGATTACAAGATCCATATTTTTCTTTTTCTCATTCATTTAACCTCTATAGTTATACACTCCTATAAATAAAACTTGTTTGTTTATAATAAAACATTCAACCCTGATTTTCTAGTTCTGTTTCTTCACCCTAATTTTCGAAGTATCCATCACAAAATTTCAGAACTCAAGCTGACTATTACCTTATAAGGTGGAGGAGCTGGAAAGGTTATGTACAAAGACAGAAATCTCCTTGGAGGTAGATAAATCCCAGGATTAAATGGCAGAAAGTGATATAATAATAAATATCATTATCACTTACATTTATATATTTTATTGCTCTTACATATTTATCAGTCTGTATGAATATATTATTTAACTTGTTCTTTTGAGAAAAAATATTTTCTGGTCTTTGGCTGAGAAAAAGAATCAGGTTTCTGAAACTACATATTTGAAGTAATGTCAAACTGTAGGAACCTATTATGGTTACCATTTGGCTTTCCCAAGTTGATAATAAACTTATATGAACATCTTTTTATCAAACAGCAAAACAAACCTGTTTACAGTATATGAGTTGTTGAACATTCTCTTCTTTTAAATTTTCTACCATAAAATCATTTTTAGCTGAAAAATTGATTTTTTACGAATCTATATGAATATGCATTATCACAGGTTGGATTATTCAATTTGCCAAAAAGAGAACAAAATACACACATAGTTTATGCAATTTAACAAATAATTCCAGTTAGAAATAACTCCTCCTTTAATTGAAATGTTAAAAATTTGTGTTTGCCTTTCTTATGCTGTATTGAGAGTGTTTTCCTGTGTGTGAGTGTGTGTGTGTGTGTGTGTGTGTGTGGTATTTTTCCACACATATTATCAGAAAACACATGAAGGACAAAACTAGGTTTAACTCATTTGGCATTCTCCCTTAAGTACGGCTAAATTGCTTTATACATTTGCTATTAGTTATTGGCACTGTCTGAAGAAATATGGACTTTGTAAAGGTTTCACAACAGTCATATGTACCAAATAATTGATGTGGGTATGGGAGAGACATGAAGAAAACAAAATGGGGAAAAAATGTGGACCCATGAGGAACTTTAAAAGCTGCCTAGTAGTGTCTTCTGTTAGCCCTATTGGCATATAGTCATTTATTTAATTAACTGACTAATTACAGAACAAAATGTATTTTCTAAAATTTTATATGTAATTTTGTACCTAATTACAGGAATAACTGAAATAGATCATGTCCTTTATTTTATTTTCCTCATCACTTTGAGTATATATTTAGTGTGATTAGAGGAAATTATTTTATGTCTTCATTTAATAAATTTGGAGGGAGAGTAATCAGTAAACTAAATTTAAAAAGACATTCTACATATTTTGCTGAAATAATGAATAATTCTACAGAAATATAATTATTATATTCAAAACAGTCAGTAATATTCAATCTGACCATTAATGGATTTGAGAAATGGGTACTAAGAGTTCTTAGAATATATTTTTTAAATGGTATCAGAAGAAAGCACAATGAGAAACACAACCATGTGAGGTAAGGAAGTCTATCTAGATAATTCAATATATTAACATGTTTTTCCTCTAATTTACAACAAGCAAAGCAAATTCATGATGACTGTAGAATCTGTACTTTGTATCATAAAAGCAATAGATACATTTTGATGGGAGTAGATTTCCTACATTTAATACACATCCTGTTTTTTTCTGTTATCTAGAAACTCCAGGTTCCTTGTCTAAAGAATCACATCTCAGCACAAGCAACAGAGACATTGATCATGGCAGTGGTGGTAGTAGTTTTAGTGTAAGAGGAGACAGTATTTGTGGGATGTTAGGGGTTTTCAAGAGGAGAGGAACATACATAGGGGAAGAGAAAATGTCTAAGTACTCTCTGGCTTATTTTTGCTTCCATTTTCCTTCTAATCCAATCTTTCCTAATCACATTCCAGAAAGACTAAGGAGTCTGAATTGTTGATGCTTGCAGATTGGAGCAACAGATTCCCATTCCAGCAAAATATTCAGTGTCCTGGGATAAGTGTAATAGAACTTAGTGGGAATCTTGAGATATCTTCTAGCATGGCTCATTCAAACAGGCAATCACATGATTTTAGGTTCATCTTTGTAGCTTCTAACACATGCCTCATTATTATTAAGGAGAAAAAACATTTTTAAGGATGTATCTAGTTTAGCAGTTGTCAAAATTGATTACAAAATAACATGAGCAAGTTATCTTTTTTGCCAGTTATTTGGAGACACCTCATATCATTTTTCCCCTATATCCTTGTATTTCTCAAAGTTTGAATGGAAAAATATCTTGGACATATTGAGAAGAATATAAATTCAGTGTGTATGGTACTCAGATCCATTATATCATGCATTTTAACATATCTACTATATAGTCTTCACTGAATCTGGGCAGGGGAGGGCCAAGAGGCATAGATACAGAAACAATATAGTCATGTCTTAGGTCTTAAGTGTTGAGTGCTTTGGGAAGCAAAGACTGATAGACCTGAAGTAACAGAAAGGAAATAAATTGTATAGTATCTATATATATGCCATAATTATTCAAAAGAGAGGAAGATAAATTGTTGGGACTATTATTAAGTAATTATTTATTGAAAAAAATGGACTATGGTTTACATGCTGAAGGGTTGGTGGGAAAAATAAACATAGGAGAGCAACACAGGGGAAGAGAAAAACTGGAGTGAAGCCACAAATCAGGGACAATCTTTTAGGAAGATAAAGGACAAAAATGGGAGCAGAAGGGAGGAAATGTTTTTGAAAGCTTTGTAATTTAGCTTTTAGTACAACACATAACTCATAGCTAAATTATTTTTAATAAAGTTCCCTAATGTCCTAATTTTAGTATATTAAGATAGTATTTCATCCTGTGTTTGCAAATACTCCAATTTTTTAGAAACTATTTTCTCTCTTTTTATTTGTCTCTCTTCGTCTTTACCTTTTGGGCATTAGCATCTCCCATTTCCTTCACATTAACACATACCTGGCTTCCTGCCATTTACTTATTATCACCTCCACTGGAGAAAACCAAAGAATAAATAAATAATTAAGAAGAAAAAATACACACACTAGTCACTTATTCTAACTCTTAACCATTTTGCTAATACTTTGGATAAGAGAAGAGGTTTAAAAGTATAGGCTCTGATAAAGCTTCATAGTTTTCTGTGAAGTTTACTACCCAGATGGGGATGTATTAGCAAACATCTTTTAGAAAGGAGACTGCAATTTAAAGGAAGTCTGTCTTTGAGTTTACTGTCAGCAAATAAAGGCGTATTCGCTAATCATATTTTTTGCTACTGACACTATTAAAAAACACAAGGAAATGAAGATCTTGAGGACATGTGGTCATACTTATATCTAGGATATAACTTTTAAAAACATCCTATGAAAAAAATTTTGATATTCCTAACAATTTATTTCAATGATTTGAATTTCGTTTTTTCTTGGGTGATATATATTTCAAACATAATATTTTACTACCTATTATCTACCTAAAATCAGGAATAAAAAAAATATGGTTAACTCACTAAATATTTTGGACGGAATGTAATAAATTTTCTGTGAAAATAATGGGTAGATGGGGGAAAGAGTTGAGGGAGAATATGAACTACTCTTAACTACCTAATATTTAAAGATTATTATTGGTCTAGAAAGAGGAAAAGCATCCTGCCTACATCTAAAGGCAGAATCTGTTAGAGATCCTCAAACTTTTGGTTTCCATGAATGAGAAAGACTGAAATTTGTTTTCCAAGAAAGACCATAAAAAGTAACACTAAAAATGATAACTATGATTCTGTGTTCTTAGGTATTACTTATTTTACAAGAGCTTATAACCCTTTTGCATAAAAATATTTTAAAAAATGAAACAAAACTGGTATTCAGCATTTTCATGATATTTACTTATCTGATAATGATGGGATATTTACAGCTTTGTTATTTAAATGTCATAATCATTTACTAACAGAAATCTTTAAAGTAACATAATTTAGAAATAAAAACATTATATTTTCTTTATTTTATCATTTTGCCATGGGCCCATTCACAACAGTAACCATAATCATTCATAAAATGAATTCAAAAAATTCATAAAATGAATGGGTATACCCATTCATTTTATCCTCAAGCAAAAATAAAAACAGTAACACCTATAACACAGGTACTATTTAATTATCACATCTAATAGAGGGTAAATGTAAGGCTTAGAGAGATTTAGTAACTTGCCCCAAATCCACAGATATGTGGATTTAAACACAGTAGATGTTAAGTATTGGCCTCCATCCTTACTATTTTATGGATGTAAGGTGTTGTACAAAACGCTAAATAACCAGAGTGGAATCTGTGAAACTAGTGAAGGCAAAGATAGTACACACACTAACTTTGAAAATTCTTTGTGAAAAGTACCAATAGTCAGGTCAGTTTTGAAAGAAAATATGATGACACTTTCATCTTGAATCTCTAAAGAGGGATGCCTAACGAATGTTAGGCCTATCCTATTTCTCTGTTCTTCAGGTTAGTAAATACATTTTTTTTCAGTAATTTATGTTTTCCTCAAATTTATATCACTATTTTAAATAGATATACTTTGAGTATCTTGTTATCAAACAACGTTTGGGCTGAACACAGATACTTATTATTTTTATATTTGTAATTTGCCGTAAGTGCATTTCAAGTCTATATATTATACATTCTATTTATATTATAACAATAAATATATATTTAGATATTTGCACATATATTCATATGTGACATAGTTTCTAGTGAGCATCTGGTAAATTAAACATTGTGATAAATTGCTGTACACATATTAGTTAATACTACTTTTAACAATGATATTTAATGATAATACTTAACATTTGAGTTTTTACTACGGATCAGGCTATCTAGAGAAATAAATAAATAAATATATATATAAAGAATCCTCCTAATTTAAAAGCAACTTTATATTCAGGTATTGCTATTTTGATTTTTTTATTAGGGTCCAAAATTTTCAGACCATGAAGTGTGATTTCAGTCATAGCTTATTGGACATCATGAAATTCTCTGAATATGTGACAGAAGGAGAATGACTTCTCTAGTCCAAAAAGTCACCATTGTTTTTTTAAATTTTGTAGTGAATGCTTATCTATTTGGCTCTGTAAGAGCACCATCTGGTGGCATCCAAGACTTCCAAAACAATCTGTAGACATCATTGTCGCCAATGATTTGATGGGGTATAGCGGTAAACTTGTTAGAATGAGGTTTATATCTTTTAGATTTGTTTTGTTTGTCCTAAGTTCAACAAGGCAGTTATTTATTATTTTGAGTGAATAATCCATACATGAAATCAAATTCCATGAACGAAATACATAAAAGTCTATCTTCCCACAAAAGAAAAAATATACCTTTTCTTGATTGCTGAATGTTAGGCAGAAGTTTACAATGACTGGGGCTTAACCACAGGGACATCAACTTGCTTCAAATTAAAAGATATATATCCATGTTAAGGTTATATTTGGGAGCAGAGAAACTGTTAAAAAAAATGAACAAGATTCACTGCCAAACCTTCTATTTATTCTAATTCTTTGTAGTTGCAAAATATGTAAAAATTGTAAGAACTTTTTACTGAAAATACTACTAAATGTTGGGATTACATTAACTGTACTTTTGAAACATCTGTTACATTCACAATCTTGCCAGGACCGTGCCCATAAAAGTACATTTTATGCAAGAAAATGTTTAGACTGGTGAATGGTTGACTAGCTCGTAACAAGATATAGTTCCAATAGAAAATAATATCAAATTTAACAAAAAATACCATCCAATATTCTACTTACTATATTTCTTATAAAAATAAAAATTTCTAGGGAAACAAATATAGTTTGTAATACCTATAGAAAAATAATTAGTAATGCAAGCATTGTATAAGTGGACACTTATTATCTATAAATTAGGAATACAAGAAACCAATTTTAGTAAGTCTGAACTTTTTTCCTATATGAAAATAAAGTAAGGATCAATATTTCTTCTCTTTTGGTTAATTAAGGATGTTCTTGTTCTCCTGAATCAAGTGGAGAATTAAAATTCATGTATATAAATACATTTTGTAATTTTTCAGATCAGCACATCTCTTCCCAGCACGTCTTTTAAAATTCAAAAGATTGTAAATTACTTGATATTAATTTTGACTCTTTTATTAGTGAATTAAAAATAATTACAAAAAGGCCAATGGTAAAGAATTTAAGTTCTGGAATCAGGCTGTCTGGGTTTGAACCTCTTGCTCCTTTCTAGCATGTGCTCTTGGACAAATACATGAAATCTTGTCATAACCATACTTGAGCTATGGCTCTAGGCCATAGCTTCCTTACTTATCAAATGGAGATAGGAGCTCCAACCTCATAGGGTTGCAATAAACATTAAATTATTTAACACAAATAAAGGACCTGGAGTAGTGCCTACTTTCATCAAGCATGAAATAAATATTAGCTAGTATCTATTGAAATGTTTTCATAAGAGGTATTCATTTGACTCCACTCTGTAATTTTCTATGGAAGTACACTTAACTAATATTCCATTTGCCTCTTGATGCGATGTAAGAATCACTGTATGTAATATAAAGTATATTTCTATGGCAGAATTTCCTAGCCAGTGCTGAGAATGAGTTCCATGTGCCATGGCCCTTGGTGACCAGAGTTCCTGGGTTTGCCTCTGTTGTCTGTGAGCACTCCTCTCTGTCACAACAGTATGTTGAATAAGTGTTTCTATGTCTTAACTGTGTATTAACATGTAAAGTTTTGGGAAACTGTGCTCTAAATTGATGGTATGAAACAATTTATATCGCTAAAATTACCGTATTTAAGAAGACCAATCATATGTGTTTCAGTAATCCATCATGCTGTTAGAAAGACTTAGGACTTATAATACATCAAGACAATATCCAAGCAAATTCTAAATTAGAGATTTTAAATGAACAGTTCCTATACACAACTGTATGAAATTCTAGTGAATATCTCTGATTGCCTCACTGAAGGATCAAAACCCATTGTCAATTTTCTTTACTAATAGTTGGTCTTTCCATAATAACACCAGGTTGAATTCTGTATTTTCTCATAACAAATATGTTGTTTCTCATAAGCGTCAACATCTTTAATTCACCTGCTTATAAAAATGTGTCTGTTTTCATTCTATGAATTTTTAAAGCAACTTCACGGTGTTTGACTCACTATCGATTATTTTTCAGATATCATCTCACCTAAATCCACTTTAAGGATTTCATTTTGGGTATGGCCTAGCAAATCAAAATAAGCAAATTAAATTCCCATCCATGAAACCAATTCAGAACAATAAAAATTGAAATGATAAACTGAATATGTTCAAGGAACTGTTTTGATATAAATGTATAGTCTAAGCCAGAGAACAATCATTTTGTTTTGAAAATAGTGAGTCAATGGGAAAAACATCTTTGGGCCAAAGTGATTGCATTTACTGAGATTTAGATACAACAAATAATTTAGCTGGTTTCATATCCTTCCATCTGATTTTTGCATATATGTATTCATTACCTAAGGATAATATTGTTTAAATAGGAATAAAATTTTATGGAGCAAGAGATTACAGAAATGAATTGTGTACACATAAAGCACAAATAAATTAAGGTTATCTAAAAGTATAATGAACTGTTGATTAATAATACATTAGCAGTTAACACAAAAATCAAATTAGTCATGTAAAGAAGTTTGCATATATATGTTTCCCTTGCAATTGATGGGGCTGTAATAGTTTTTAAAGCAAGTATGCCTGTATGATGAATTCATTTGGTATTCAGTGTAATAGCACAGATAATAATGAAGTCATTTGGCTTCCATTATATAAACATTAGATAATGGATACCTATATTAAAATGCAACTCTTATGTTTGTGCTTATTTTTATCTTCATTTGTACATAGTACTAAATCTTTAAAGTTGAGCTTTTATGCAAATTGTTGACATTTATAACTCTGGATCTTGAGTGACTTTTATGGACAAAAACATTCCATTATATTGTTTTATATTCCAAGATAAACTACAGTTGGATTGTTAAAATGGGTGCACTTATGGCTATTAACCAGTTGTCTAATCTCATTCTCCCCGTCCATTTTTTGTTGGTCTTTTTAAGGGAAGCAAGCATCCACAAGAACATCTTGAAGAAATATCCCATTATACAATATCTCTGAAATGTTTGATTTTACTTTTTTTATTTCTTGGGTTTTTGTTTCTTTTGTCCTTACCTTTTTTCATTCAAATGCCATAAAACAGAAATAAAATGCAAATTTTATTTTTAAATTACAACAAAAATTTTCCCTTCCAGAAGCTGTTACAGCTATAGGATAATGGTTAAGAAAATGACAAGTATTTTTAGCTTTTTTTCCTATTGGATGGCATTAGTTATTTCTGCTATGTGAGGTGACATAAACTCTCTTTTTTGGGAGAGGGAGGGTTTACACTTGTTATTCTTCCCCATATTTGTGTTTCTAAGAAATTGCCCATTTCAGAGTTTGGAAATGCCAAATAGATGCTGATTTTCTAATTTCAAAAAACAAGCAGATACACCAAGCATATTAAAATTTTTCTTGTATATGTTCAATATTTTTTGTAAACTTTCATTGTCGTGTACTTATATTGACAACATAGAGTTAAAAAGAGAGTATATAGGTAATTATAACAGCGTACCAATAATTGTAATGTTGGAATTTAAATTGCGTTGCACGAGCGTGGAAAACTTCTATTACTCTTCATTTTTCATGGCCTGTTACAGAGAATTCCAAGATAAGTCTTACTTAAATTATGAAGAGGATAGGAGGTTTAGATTGAACTTTACTTTTAAAAAAGCTTTCTCTGTATAATGAGAAAATCCCAAGTATGAAACAGCCTTCAAAGTTGAAAAGAATGAGAGAAGAAAAGAGTTCGGTAGAAAAAAAGACTTACAGGACTGACGTGTAAGTTTTCCTGTATCTGATCACTCTCTTCTCTGTTCTCCAAAATCATTGACTATAAACCTATTCTTTTTTTAGTTCTCAGATTTGAAGGCCCCCCTCTGGCCCTTCCTGTGAGTCTTGCTCCTCAGCCAAATTCTCTATTCTGCTTCTGCATATAGCTTAATATGATATGTTGTTTTGTTTTAGGTGTATTAAAAAAAATCTATGTACACAGATATATATTTGGAAAATGAAGGGTGTTTTAATGGCTGTTTCAGATAATGGTGGATATTGTTTGATTTTGTAGTAAAATTTAAAAATGGTAGTTTCTTAAAGATCATCTGCAATATGAAATCTAAAACCATATCAATGAAGTTCTCATAGGCTGCTCTATGAAACTTCATTAGCCTATGTTGCATTTTTAATGGATCTTTTTTTTTTTTTTTTTTTTTTTTTT
>NW_020175532.1:0-53509 GCF_003031525.2 Neophocaena asiaeorientalis asiaeorientalis | reverse complement strand
TTTTTTTTTGCGGTATGCGGGCCTCTCACTGCTGTGGCCGCTCCCGTTGCGGAGCACAGGTTCTGGACGTGCAGGATCAGCGGCCATGGCTCATGGGCCCAGCCGCTTCACGGCATGTGGGATCTTCCCGGACCGGGGCACGAACCCGCGTCCCCTGCATCGGCAGGCGGACTCTCAACCACTGCGCCACCAGGGAAGCCCTTTAATGGATCTTTTTATTTCTGCATGATTTTGTCATATTGTGCTTAGTTCATTTAGAAAATACAGTTGACCCTTTGAACAACACAGGTTTGAACTGCAAAGGTCAACTTATATGGGAATTTTTTTCAATAGTAAATAACTATAATACTATATGATTCATGGTTGGTTGAATCCTTGGATGTAGAATCGTGAATAAAGAGGAACAGTGATTAGGAGGGCCAACTATAAGTTATAAGTGGATTTTTGACTGGGTGGAGGGCCAGTATCCCTGACCCTCACTTTGTTCAAGGGTCAGTTATATAGGTTTGCTGAATTATATAGATGTTCAAAATGATGAGCATTTATATTTCATTATCAAATATCAAAAATTCATGTTTGTTAATATCACTAACAGTCTCATCAAAAAGCTTTTAAGTATTGGGAAGATCTCAAGCTCAAAGTGGCAGATACAAGTTTTCCAAACTTCCAATTTTCATTTGAAAGTTTGAATATTATTGTTGTAATAAATATCATCAATTATTTTTCTTGAAGTGATAGCCTTACTTATTTTACTTGTTACAAAATATCTACCAGGTAACCATGTATGAATAACTCTAGTTTATCTGTCAGTTGGTATTTCATATGAAAATATTTTTCTATGAAAAAAAGGGCACACAAGCACTTTTCTTAACAACCACTATCATATTTAAGCAGGTAGCTGATGTGCTTTATATGTACTTCCCATTTTATAACATAGAATATTAAAAAGACATGTACTTATATGGTCCAGATTTAATAAAATTAATTTTTACTGCTTCATCAAGGACATTCTTAAGTGAAACTGGCTTTTTTCTGACTACAAATATGTGCAGTGTACAATCAAAATGATCAAAGTTAGCATCTCCAGTAACAGGTAAAATTAACATCGTGTTAGCTTCATGATGTGATGCATTGCAATAGACACAGTATCACTTTTATGACATTCTCGCCAAAAATTCACAACCTAAATTGAATCATGGGTATACTTAAGGCAAGCCCAAATTAAAGATCACTCTGGCCTGTTCTCTTTGAAAATCAAAGTAAAGAGCAAAGAAAGAATGAGGATCTGATTAAATAAAAAGGAGACTGAGCAACATGATAGCTAAATGCAAATGTTATTCTGGATTGGAATCTGGACCACGAAAATTTTTCTTGTCATTTGTAGTAGGTTACAAGAACAGAAATACAAAAAGAATTCTGTTGTAAATTTGTGATATCTCTACATACTCTAAGTATTTTATTATAGTCTATTTTATTTTAATTTTTCTCTGTTTTAGGTTCCTCTGTTTCTCTTTCCCCTTTTCTTCTTCCTCTCCTTTATTTTATTTTATTTTTTAAATTTTTTCTATTAAAACAGTTGATTTACAATGTGTTAGTTTCAGGTGTACAGTAAAGTGATTCAGTAATACATATATATATAAATATATATATATTCTTTTTTACTATCTCTTCCATTATAGGTTGTTATAAGATATTGAGTATAGTTCCCTGTGCTATACAGTAAGTCCTTGTTGGTTATCTATTTTATATATAGTAGTATGTATATTTTAATCTCAAACTCCTAGTTTATCACTCCCTCCCTCCCCTTTGGTAACCATAAGTTTGTTTTCTTTGTCTGTGAGTCTGTTTCTGTTTTGTAAATAAGTTCATTTGTATCATTTTTTAAGATTCCACATAGAAGTGATGTCATATGATATTTGTCTTTGTCTGGCTTGCTTCATTTAGTATGATAATTTCTAGGTACATCTATGTTGCTGCAAATGGCATTATTTCATTCTTTTTATGGCTGAATAATACTCCATTATATATATAATATTTCATTTTATATATATATATATATATACCACATCTTCTTTATCCATTCATCTGTTGATGTACAATTAGGTTGCTTCCATGTCTTAGCTATTGTAAATAGTGCTGCTATGAACATTGGGGTGCGTGCATCTTTTTGAATTATGTTTTTCTCTGGTTATATGTCCAGGAATGGGATTGTTGGATCACATGGTAGCTCTATTTTTAGTTTTATAAGGAACTTCCATACTACATACTATTCTCCCTAGTGGTTGTACTAATTTACATTCCCACCAACAGTGTTCCTTTTTCTCCACACCCTCTCCAGCATTTGTTATTTGTAGACTTTTTAATGTTGGCCATTCTGACCAGTGTGAGGTGATACCTCATTGTAGTTTTGATTTGCATTTCTCTAATAATTAGCAATGTTGAACATCTTTTCTTTCCTCTTGTGCCTTTTGGACATCTGTGTGTCTTCTTTGGATAAATATCCGTTTAGATCTTCTGCCCATTTTTTTATTGGGTTGTTTGTTTTTTTGATATTGAGCTGCATGAGCTGTTTGTATATTTTAGAGATTAATCCCTTGTCAGTCACATTGTTTGCAAATATTTTCTCCCATTCTATAGGTGGTCTTTTTGGTTTGTTTATGGTTTCCTTTGTCATGCAAACGCTTTTAAGTTTAATTAGGTCCCATTTGTTTATTTTTGTTTTTATTTTCATTACTCTAGGAGGTGAATCCGAAAACATATTGATGCAATTTATGTAAAAGAGTGTCCTGCCTGTGTTTTCCTTTAGGAGTTTTATAGTATCCAGTCTTACATTTAGGTCTTTAATCCATTTTGAGTTTACTTTTGTGTATGGTGTTAGAGAATGTCCTATTTCATTCTTTTAGATGTAGCTATTCAGTTTTCCCAGCACCACTCAGTTGAAGAGACTATCTTTTCTCCATTGTATATTCTTGCCTCCTTTGTTGTAGATTAATTGACCATATATGTGTGGGTTTATTTCTGGGCTTTCTATACTGTTCCATTGATCTATATCTCTGTTTTTGTGCCAGTACTACACTGTTTTGATTACTGTACTTTTAATACTATCATATCAAAAGCATAGCAGATTATAATAAATTATAAAATGCAAGAGTAAGACAAAACCCAAAAATCTCCAAAAAATGGCTAGCATCTTAAAGCATTAAACTGACTAGTAATATGTGATTGAAATTTTTATTAATTTCTTATTCTTAAATATTTCTTGAAAAACATATGTAAAAGACAGACCCAAGAGGTCATATGGTGAGGGCCGACTGTATGAGTATCTCTCTAGTGTTACACTGGAAAGAAGAGCAATCATGAGAGTCACAACATGGAAGTTCTCTAAAAAAAATGTCTGGGCTGTTTATAGAGATACCCACTTTCTGGTCTCCATTCCCTATCACTCTCCCCTCAGATAGTTTTTTGAACACTTCTATAAGTTTCATTACTGGAACAAGATTTAACACTGTTTTTCACTATGATACTTACTATCTATGCTAATATTGACACCATACTCTGTATAGTCAGCATTTCTTTTTTGATTTTTCCCCAAGGCTCTGGGTTTCATAATGTGCAGCTAAATTGATCTAGAAAGCCCAAAAGTAGTTTTTAGACATATCATTTACCCTTAGGAGCAAATACTACCAATAACAGCAGCAACAACAAAAAATGGTTTCTCTAGAAGCTTCTCTAGTTCTCTCCTACCATAATGGAAAATGCAAAGATGTCAGGCCTCTTATATTCTCTAATTTAGATGGTTGTCTTTTGTGTCTATACGGTAAATTTAGTCTTTCATTTTTCAATTTGTTGGGTTCATATATAATTTTCATCCTCCTATACAAGGACTCTAATCCACCTGCTATGTGATGGACAGATATCAACCACAGTCATTTCTCAGTACCTTCCAATGTGTGTTCCGTGCGTTCTCATGACTGTAGTCTTTGCCTTTCCCTCCATCTTCTTGTAGCTCTTGCTCTGGCTCCCTTTTGCTGGTTCTTGTTGTCCTAGGGAACTACTAAAGAAGTATCAATCTCCATTTCTCCTAAGAATTTTCTTTGTGAGATTCCCAGTGCATATACCAGGGCTTCAGACATTTCCAGAGTGGTCTTGGATTCGTTACGTAAGTTTGGAAAATGCTCACTCCGTGGGTCCAAGCCACAGGTGATCAGCTGAGCCCTGAAGGAGTATTGCTTTCTTCCTGAATCTCCACATATCTAGCAAGGAAAATTTTAGGTATTTGAAACAATAATCCAATATTCAACAAAAATATTTGTTCCTTTGGAACAGTAAAAAATTCAGCTGAGTCTCATTCTTCCCTTCAACACTCCCATTCCAAAACTAACAAAAAACCAAAAAAAAATCTCTTGACCAAAATAGTAGTTAGCTTTAAGACACAATTTAATCTCTTTTACACTTGGCAATTTTTATTTACAAAACATAATATCTAACATCAACATTAGAGTTAAAGTTGATTTTATAGCTTTCAACTCGTATAACTAAATGTACCCCTGGTAAATTTTTTTAAACATAAATCTCTTTGTCTCAAAGATGAAGTTTAGTCACCACCTCTAGAAACACGAAACTGCTTATAATTATGTTTTCATCCTATTTTATTTTTAATAATTTTAAAAATGGTAAGGTTCAGGCTCAACTAGGACATGGATTTGGGCAGCTGACCCACATTGCTTTTGGTCGTTATGATTCTCCTAGGTCACAGAATAGAAGATTTAATCCTGACTTCATATGTACAAATGGTCTAGATTTCTGATGTGACATCCAATGAGTAATATGTTCCAAGATATTATCTCTTCCCTTATTTCCCCATAACTAATTCATGGTTCCTCCACTAGCAGAGATGTGTATGAATCTTGTAATGGTCTTCTATAAAGTGTCTTAGGCCTATTTGATTTGCAGTAATGACAGTTATTTATATCCATTGTTTCTGCGACTATGGTTTGAAGTGCCTCTTAAGCCATTGTGTAGGTGTGTAGATGACACAATTTTCCAGGCATTTGATTCAAAGCATGAAGTCTCAAATTTTAAAGTATTTCTAATTTCTGCCACTTGTGGTGCAGTTTTCCAGTGATGATCAAGGCAATAGAAGACAGTGCTTAGTGGGACTGAAAGCTACTAGTCACAAGAGAAGGCAGGTCTGTGTGATTAGCATGTTGAAATAGAAAATGAGGGATGAGGAGATGTTGTGATGTGTTATTCAAAACATTTATTGGTCTGTTGATCACTACATGCCCCAAGTTGGGTAATCATATGATTTTCTTATGATATTAAACACAAGAAATATGTAAATAGAAAATAAGATAAAAATAAAGATAGGGTATGTTGAATATGCTATGAAGAGAACTCACCAGTTTACTCGTTTAAGAAGAAAAGGGAAAAATCAATACATAAAGTAGAAGAATACATCAAACTTTTCAAGGAATATCTTTACATAGAGAAATGAAACCCAACCAAACTCAGCTGCTACAGTAATGCAGATTGGAGGCCAGGTTGCTTAAGAGCATAGAATCAGACTAATCTGGCCTGATATCTGGCTCTGTTGGTTACAAAGTATAATTTCTAGAAACACCTTCAACCTCTCTGATCCTCATGGTTCTTAGAATCTCCTTCATAGGGATGCCAGGAGGAATGAAATGAGAATTACATTTAAAAGGTACCTGGCACAGAGTTGGTGGCAAGTAGCTGGTTATTATCATTAATAGTAGAAACAATATCACAAGGTCAGAAAAAAAGTCATAATGCCCTCTTCAACTCTAAATGCATTTTTTTTTTACAATGCTTTCCACTTGATAAGCCCAGTGCAAGATGGTCATATCCAGAGGCTCTTAAATTTTGATCACTGGTGATGAATTATATAGTGCAGGAGCTACTCGGAAGGCAGCTTTTGAAATGGAGACTAAACTTTCACTAGTGGTTGGAAGTGGATAAATTAATTTATCTTTTCATCTCAGGTGAGCCCTTGGAGGAAATCATTATCATAAAACATTGTAAATCTATAGACTTGGCAGCTTTTGCCCTGCAGAGAGTCTCGGGACTTGAGTAAATATGGAGATTTAGAGATTTACTATCTTTTCCTTTGAAGAGGTGATTTCCCTTGGTAGGGAAAGATGGACATGGCAATAGGAAAAAAAAGATTCTTGTTTTAACTTTGAACTTGAACCAGCTTTGAAATACATATATCTCTTTACCAGGATAGCTTTCATAGCTGCAAAGCCATTTTTATTAAATTACAATATTAAACTTTAGAGCAAAGATGAGCTGGGGGAAAAGATCTTACTCAATATATGCACCTATCATGAATCAACATTAAAGGCTGCGAATCATTATCAACATTTCCTCTGAGGCCTGGAGAGACAGAAAAACATTATTAGTATATATTCTCAAGCCAGGAAGTTGAAAATGGAAAATAAAAGTAACCATTGAGCTTAAAAGTAAAAAGTTGCATTTGTTTGAAACAAAGTTTTTAAGAAAATGTTTCTGTAAGATTCTCACAGTAATTATCAGACTCTTTATCTAAAACTATCCTGAGATACGCATAATTAAAGCCATTATATATTCGTTAGACATACATAATCACTTAATTCATTAAAATCATTTTATGAAATCTCTTGAAGAATGCCTAAAGGAGGGTGTGTCTTCATTAGAGAGCATGCATCCTTGAAGTTAAGCAGTTTTCCCTGGAATCAATTCTAAATGACAGCACGTAACAATGAACTGGGATTCAAGCTCAGTAGTACCTTGTATATAGGACAAAAGAAAATGAAGGAAAGTAAGTTTTAGAAGATACATGTTGATTACTCAGAAATGGAAAAACCGGGGACTTCCCTGGTAGTGAAGTGGTTAAGAATCTGCCTGCCAATGCAGGGGACATGGGTTCGATCCCTGGTCCAGGAAGATCCCACATGCCACGGAACAACTAAGCCCGTGCACCACAACTACTGAGCCTGTGCTCTAGAGCCCACTTGCCACAACTGCTGAAGCCCGCGTGCCTAGAGCCCATGCTCCACGACAAGAGAAGCCACCGCAATGAAAAGCCCTCGCACTGCAACTAAGAGTATTCCCCGCTCTCCGCAACTAGAGAAAGCTGGTGTGCAGCAGTGAAGACCCATTGCAGCCAAAAAATTTACAAAAAAAGAAATGGAAAAACCTGTGAGGTAGGACAGGTTGCTTTGCATGTGTTTCTGGGTGTATGTGAGAGAGAGGTGAGAGAGAGCAAAGGAGAGAGAGAGAGAGAGACTAACTGATAGGGAATGTAGCTATGTGATGTCATGATCCAAGCTCTCCAGCTTACTTGCCAATGAATAGAGGCTAAGCCTTCTTCATGTGCTATGGTAATGCTCCTCTTTCTTTTGTTCCTTTATTCATTAACACCATCAAAAGCAGTATGTCAGATAATTGGCTTAAAAGTGTGCTAGAATTGTTTTTCCTCTGCTATGGATATGACAACAGTGCTTTAGTTAAGAGAATATGGAACTTTCAAGAAAGAGAGCATATGAGAACATTGATATACCATGTTCTGAATATCTAATTACCAATAATATCTGTAATGACAGCTTTCAAGAACATAGGCCACAATACCATTTGCTGTGTTTTCTAGAATATCTGACAGTACTACAAGAAGGAAATTGAGCTGTTTATAAATACAGTCATCCCTTGGTATCCAAGGGAAATTGGTTTCAGGACCTACCCCAATACCAAAATCCATGGATAAGTTCCATAGTCAGCCTTCCAAATCTGAGGTTCTGCATCCTTGGATTCAACCAACCACAGATTGTATAGTATTATCTGTGTTTATTGAAGGAAATCTGGGTATAAGTGGACCCATGAAGTTCAAACCTGTGCTGTTAAAGGGTCAACTGTAATAAATATATCCAAAATAAAAGAATCTCCTTAGGAAATATGTTCAACACTTATTGTAAACAAAACATTGAAAAAAATCATTAAAAGAATAAATACAACCTACATTAGTTTCTTACAACTCTGAAAATTGGGATAATAAAACAGTGAACACAAGAAATATATCTCTTCAACAAGGAATTCTAAACCAAAATTGTAAAATAAGTAGCAGATTTTTCATTATAATTTCCAAGCATACATCTCAATTAGGCACTAAGGACCCAAAGGTGGGAAATTTCGTACCTCCTTGTGCTGACTGCCTCCATCTCATCATATGAGACTTTATCAAGTTGCTTTATGTTAGCCGTGACTCTGGAAAGAACTTGATCATCCCGTTTAGATTGGAGTATGGGGCCAAGAAGCAAAACTCTTAATAAAACAGTTAATAATTTATTGATAATTTACCTCTTCTAGGGTTCTTTTTAAAGTCTCTATATTTATTTACATTTGTATGAATATGCGAAAAGTTAGGAAGATACATACTAGGCTGGTATCTGGAAATGTGTGAAGGATTCATACCAGTCTGGTTGCCTCAGGAGGGTAAGAAGTAGGGGGAGAGTCAGGGAGAGAGTACGATTTTGACCTTCTACACTAATCTGCATGATTTGACTACATATAATGATAAATAACACATTCTTAGGAAAACAATATTAAAGAATTGTTCAGAACTAACCAATGGTTTTCAACCACTATTGTTAGCAGCAGAGCTCTTCTCCTACTCTTTTCTCTGTCTTCTGCCTCTCCATCTCTGTCTTTTCTTTCTTTTCCTCCTCCTCATGTACTTTCTCGTTTTTCTTTAGTCAGTGGTTAAATGGACTCTTATATTAAACTTTACTATTTAAGCCAGAAAAACAGAAACAAAGCCAGCAAGTTTAAAACACAGATGAGGGCAGGAAACAAAGTCCTACATAATCATTAACTACCAATACCTCTATTCCTATCTACAGGGTATGCCCAGTCAACATGAACAACCATAGCATTTTGCAGAATTCCATTTGAAAACTGTACCCTTAACTAAAGAAAAATCTGCAGTAATGGTAGAATTCCACTTACTAGTTTAGAATTTCACTTACTTATTTTAGATCTATAAGATAATTATTTTAACAATGAAGTTGCCTGGTTACAGATTCAAATAATCACACTAACGCAGTACTAACTTTTTCCCACTCCATCTTCATTTCTGAAATTTCAGTCTGTCTTCATTTTTGAAGCTAAATGTTCCAAATTAGCTTCTTGATGAACATAACATAAAACTTGAATTCCTGAACAATTTATGGTGATCATATTACTATCCTCAGTTAATAAAAAATGCTCTGAAAAGGATTTTCTCATGTTTCAGTAAGCAGACCTGTTTAGTGGCTTATCAGATAATTTTCTTGTTTTTAGACAACAAATACACCACTTGACATGCTCCAGCAGACGTTGAAATGGTGATAATGTGTCCATACCTTTTCCCCTTCTCCTTTGAAACTAGTGGTCTTGTTACCTATATTCATAGGTGCAGACGAGTAAATCAGTTCCAAATTATGAATAATCAGTGTGAAATTGATACACATACCTCTGGTGCTCATAACTATGTGAAATTGAGGCTAATGGAGAGTCTATGTGGAAAAAAGAGATGGACACAACATATATCCCCAGTGATAATATCTCACATGCTAACTTGATCAAAAAAAGAATTCCTAGCTAATTTATCTACTTCTTTGTTTTTCTCTAAGAAGAAGTTTATATTCATCAATTTTTTATGACTATCAAAACAGATTATTTTACATTCCTTCTTCAAAACTTCTGACTCTAAGACTGGTGGATTTATCTGACTGTCACCACTCTCCATTACATTTTCATCACTGGTGTCATTAGGAAGAATTTTATTAAAAGGCATATTGAAGAAGTATTACCTAGAGAAGGTTTAGGGCAATCTAGTACATTCTATCAAATGGTGATTTTGATGACCAATTTTTGATTGACTTTAATTTTAAAACATTTTGACAGACTTGCTGACATCTATCATCTTAAATAATAACAATTAAAATTAACTGAAACATTGATTATATTTATAAATACACACAAATAAATTCATGAAGTTATCACATCCAGAATACAAAAAAGATAAAAAGTAATTTTAAAAATCTTAGATATTATGAATATAATTGCTAAAATATTTTATAAATAGAAAGTCTGGAAAGAAATGGAAGGAATCCCCTGGAAAAAAAAATCAGAAATACAAAGATAAAATACAAAAAAAATAGGATACATGACCAATCTGAGAGTTTCAATAGCTGATGAATAAAAATTCCTAAAGAAAGAAGAGTAAAATTGGACCATGATAAATCAAAGAAATATTCAAAAGGATTTTCCCAGAGCTGAAGACATAAATCTTCAGATTGAAAGAGTCCACCAAGGGCCCAGAAAAATGAGTAAAAATACTTTCACACTTAGATTCCTTATTATGAAAGTTCAGAGTACCAAAAAAAGGGAGGATCTAAAAGCTTATAATGAGAAACAAAAAGCAATGAAAGAGGTTCATATTCCTTTGGTTTTAGCAACTGTATAGTATACTGACAACAATGAAGTAAGTCTACCAAAATAATAAAATATGTTTTCAGTCTAGGGTTTTATTATTCATTTGTCATAATAATATATAGATAGATTTGGTATGTTTGTCTTCTACATATTTTTACTAAATTATGTAAAGAATTACTCCAATACAATGAGACACATACCAAGAAAAAGCAAGTTGTAACTTTAAGGAGGCAGTGTCACCAACTCTGGCAAGCAATGAAGGAAAGTTCCACTATGATTGATATCATCAAGAGTAGAAAAAAAAAGGATTCATGTGGAGCCAGAGAAATCTAATCTGTGGAAGAGAAATCTTTAAAAATATAGGGACTAGACTAGAGAATTTAGAAGTTTGAGAACTGGAAAATATGTAGGAAAAGTTTTGAATACTAAAAGTCTTATTTTAAAATTAGGGATTTTCACGTGCCACGGAGCGGCTGGGCCCGTGGGCCATGGCCGCTGAGCCTGCGCGTCCGGGGCCTGTGCTCCGCAACGGGAGGGGCTGCGGCGGTGAGAGGCCTGCGTACTGCAAAAAAAAAAAAAAAAAAAAAGTTTTAAAATTAGGGATTTATTATTGAAAAATTGATGTGGAAATTAATCTCTGCTTAATCATATTATTTAAAGCCACACAAAGGGAGCAGGAGAAGAACTAAATAAGAGTAATACCAATGTGAATATAATTGCCAGGTATTTGACAGAAAGACAGGAGTGAATAATATCAATGAGCTAAATTTTATCATTTATTTTAGAAAATTGAAACATATTATTTAAGGTGTTTAAAACATCAATTACTTTTTACTAAAACAGATTTGTAGAGATATATGTGTGCATGTATTAATTAGGTTTCTTTGACTCTAAATGAATGTATACCATAATGCAGACAAAAAGAAAAAAAATGTTAAAGATACATGGTGAACGCAGAAAGCACTTAGCAAAATAAAATAAGTGAACATCATTTTTTTTTTTTTTAAGTTGTTACTGACCAAATGAAGAGAAGCCTGAGTGAGATTTGGTGGCAGGAGAAAGAAAATGGAGGCTGTAGTCACTGCTGCTGTTTGGTGATATGTGACAGTGAGAAGGGTAAGTAAAAGAATAAACGTCCAAGATTTGCTTTGGAGAACATGGTCCTTTTGGGCAAACAGCTGAAATACAACTGCCTTGACTATACATTCTCTTACCCAAAATGCATCACTTAAGCACTTTCACTGGCACACACAAGCCAATTCATTATAACCAGTTTTATATTCAGAGAATGAGCTTTCAGCAAAATATTTGGGAGTCATCTTAGGGAATATTAAGATAGTGAGAATTCAAATAACAAGGCATATCTGCATTAATTTTAAAATATTTATTAAGTTACATATTGCATTCTTTTCATTTTAACTCTAATTCAATAGGAATTTATTTTCCTCTAATGTGTGGATTATGGGTCTGTATTTTCTTTGTTACGTATTAAATTATTAAATGTAAAATTTTTGTTTTTAGTGTGCAGATATTTTTCCGGTATTCCATCTAGATGTAGCCTACATATAGAATTTTAATCATTGTTTCTTTAGAAAATATTGTAAGATCTGGCAGATGTTGATGTTCCTTTCCACATTATTTATTATTATTTTAATTGTTATAAATTAAACAATTTAAAATTAAAACGAAATTTGGAATCACTTTATCATCTCTATAAAATGTCTTCTAACATTTACTTGTTTATGATCATATCAAACACATATTCACATTTTGAACACCCAAATAAATCAGTGAGTATGCATTGAATTCCCCCACTTCTATCTCTAATGAGAGTGTCTGTCTGTCTCTCTCAATATGTCTATTTCTGTCTCTATCTTTATCTCTATATCTATATCCATATATAAGAAAACTATCACAATGAAATTTTTGTTTAGTTTTTATAAATCATTAGTGTATAAGCTATTTGCTAGTCTATAAGTTATTATTTCATTTAAAAGTAACCAAAGTAATTTGTATAGGGTAGAAAAAATGTAGGAACAGAGAGCTAATGCTACAAAGATGAATCTATCTAAAGATGGATGGTGAGAACAGTAGAACAAGAACAGACCATTAGAGTAAAGAGAAGACAATAGTAGAAATTGATTCAAACAGAAAGGGTTGGACAGTGGCTATGAGAGGGGACTGCAGGGCATAATTTAATTAGTTAGATGTGTGAACATAGAGAGACAGTTGTAATTTAGAATTTAATAATGCTTCTGAAGTTCCTTCAAAAGCATCTCATTTTCTTTTTAATAATAACAAAAGAGGTTACCTCAAATCAGATATTCAACTTGGAGGCAAACGTTTTGAAAACTGAAAATCATGAGATTTAAGTGGTAAGCCGTGTCAGTCCATTCAGGAAGCCCAGTTTTTCTGGACCAGATGCTGAAAATTCCTCTTAGAGTAGTAAACTGTTTGAACTTTATTAATACGTAATTAGTTGTTTTACTTGACTTGGACAAATGACCACGGAGGAAGAAAAATCAATAGGGGAGCAGAGCCTAATTTTATCTCAAGGCCTAATTCTAAGAAGAACCTCCTTGAATAAAGCTTGGCTGTGGTAGAAGTGAACTTTTGAAAGTTTTTCCAGCATTTGGCCACAAAGAAATGTTGTTTTACATATTTGCTGAAGAGAAGTGCATGAAAACATTAGGTTAACAAGGAAAACCTAGGCATCCAATAGTCCCACAGACATATGTTTGTGACTATAGCTGCTAATGGCACTAGGTAAAGATTGCCATTTAAATGTATTGCCAGGGTTCCTTTCCTCAAAATGATCCATTCCATTCAAGTTTACATATTGTCAGACTGGTATGTTTGCTGCTAGGGCATGACTATCCAACCCTGTTGATTAATTTTTAATACTCAATAAGTTTCCTCTATGATTATAAAAGTCTTTTGGGTTGCTGGACCCACTTCCAATGTGTGGGAGGGTGGTTTCCCCCATACCACCAACAGGCAGTGCTCCATAGACACCAGCTGGGTGTCCTATAATTCAACTCAATTCAGACATCATCTACTAGGAGATAGCATCAGATCCCACAGGTTAAGGGGTCCATCCTATAGACTGCCTCCCACTGCAACTTCAGAGGCCAACTGCAAGCCCAGGTTGCAACCTGTGCTTCTGACTGACTGGCTGTAAATCGGAGGTTCCCATGACCCCCTCCTTGCTTGGGTTCAACTAATTTGCTGGAGCAGCTTAAGGATTTAAGCTGCATTTCACTTGCTAGATTATTGGTTCATTCTAAAAGGATGTGACTCAGGAACAGCCAGATGGTAGAGATGCATAGGGCAATGTATGAGGAAAAGGGCTCCATGCTTCCATGCCCTCTCCAGGGCACTACTCTCCCAACAAATCCATGTGTTCACCAACCCAGAAGCTCTCCAAACCCTATCTTTTTCTTTTTTTATGGGGGCTTCACATGATTGGTTAAATCATTGGCCATCAGAGATTGACTCAACCTTTAGCCTCTATCACCTCCCCTGAGGCTTGGAGGTGGAGCCGAAAGTTGGCTCCACTGGCAACCAGCCCCCATCCTTAGGTGATTTCCAAAGCCACCTCATTAACATAATAAAGACAACTTTATTGCTCTCAGCACTTAGGAAATTCCAATGGTTTTAGAAGCTCTGTGCCAGAAACTGGGGAGATGGGAGAGACCAAATATATATTTCTTATTACTGTAGGGGAGCAAAACTTACCACCCCAAAATGTCTCTGGTGTGCAGATTATTTCAAACTGAAAACAATCAAAGGCCAAAAGACTTTGACCTTTTTCTAACTGCCTAAAGAATGTAGATAGAAGGCCTGTTCCAGGAAGGGAGCTATTTCCATAGATAACTATAGTTTGAACTAGGTGTGTAAACAAGGAGGAACCTAGCAAAGTCTGTTAAAATTCCTCTCTTTGTCCCAGGGTCTCTGCAGGGCCCAGCAAACATTTATTTACCAAACATGGAGATGCTTTTCCTTCCTGTTGAAAGTTCCTAAACACTACCCTCAACAGCCTCTTTTGTCTTTAGCTGTAGATGGTCTTTAAGGTGAGGGATCCTGCCATTTTGGCAACTTACTCACTTCTCTTGAGTCTCCCCCATGTATACATGTTATTAAACTTTTTGTTTGATTTTCTCCTGTTACTCTTATCTCACGTCAATTTAATTCTTAGGCCAGCCAGAAGAACCTAGAAGGGTGGAGGAAAATTTCTTCCTCTCTTACGTTATAAATCACAATATCATAAAAAGTAAATACTGCTTACTGCAGAATATGAAGAGAATATTAAAAAGCATACAAAATAGAATTTAAAATTAGCATAAAGCTACATTGATATATATACTTGTTTTTCCTAGCTACTTACAAAAAGACAGTGTAGGTAATATCATTCCAAATGAAAATGCTTCATGCTCATAAAATATAATGTACAATATTAGTGTGAATTAGCTATTATAATTAATATCAAAAGAAGCACGATTATGATGACTTGATCAAACAGGTAATGGAAAAATTCCTTTTAACCAAATATACTTCTAATTTATTTATTTTAAAGATTTTTTTTTTTTTTGATGGGGACCACTTTTAAAGTCTTTATTGAATTTGTTACAATATTGCTTCTGTTTTATGTTTTGGTTTTCGGCCGTGAGGCATGTGGGATCATAGCTCCCTGACCAGGGGTCAAACTTGCACCCCCTGGATTGGAAGGTGAAGTCTTAACCACTGGACTGCCAGGGAAGTCCCCAAATACTTCTAATTTAAAAAGAAATATATATATAAGTGCATATTGTAGATAGTATATGTATTTCAAAGTACAAGTGTCAAGTGTTGACTGAAAGAAAAACTCAACAATGTAAGAGTTGTTTTATTTGGGGACCCTACTGAAGACGATAGCCCTAGAGATGGCCTCTCAGGCAGCTCTTAGGAACTGCTCCAAAGAGGTAAGGGAGGAGCCAGGATGTATACATATGCAGTCTGTGTTTGCTTGTTTTCTTTTTGCTGGTCAAGACATGTCAAGCATAAAAAGATTACTGCTAATAACAAGGAACAGACATCGCAGGTTGATGATTTTAGTGCTTTTCTATGTATGGGAAGATGCAAGAACCTGGGGTCATTGAAATTTGTCATTGGATAGGTATCTTAGCTATCTAGGGGCCAGTGTCCAAAGCCCAGAATGCTTTCTGTTTATCTCTATCCTGAGTTCCCCTCAGTTGCACTGCAGTGGTTAATGGCTTGATCCTTGTAGAACTGGAATGGCAGGCAGCATTTTTTAAATTTACACAGGCTACCACATATTTTTGTTATTATGATTAGTAGAGATAATATATGTGAAGCATCTAGCTCAATACCTGGCATGGAACAAAAGTTCTAGATATGTTTGTTTTTCATTGCTGTATCATGAACTGGACCATGATGGGCTGATATTTATTATGCTCTATATGTTGCTAGATAATATATTGGTGTAAATAAGATTTTAGAAGAATCTTCTACAAGCAAATAAAAGATATTTCCAGAAAAAAAAAAATCCTGCAAATTCATGTAATTGCAGATACTTAAGGCCTTCCATTAGGTGATGGTTTATGTCCTTATTTGAAATGCCACAAATTCCTGAAAGCGTATATATCTATAGTGGGATTACAATTTGATGATGTTTATACTTTCCTTTCCTCTAATTATTCTAGATTTATGAGATATTCTAGCATTTGTGATTTGTACACTGCCTTTAACACAAATAGTTTTTCTAAAGTTAAGATAATTCATTAATTTTCAGGGAGCTTAAACCTTCATTTTATAATAATTTTATAATATCGAGTATTAACTGTCTATATGTCCCATAATATATCTCAACACTAAATGAGTAAAGTTGTCAAGCTGATTCACTTTTAATTAATATGGTCTGAATTAAATGTAACTTGTTGAAACTTCACTCCTTCCCCTGATGACCTGGCCTAACTATTATTTTTGAGTAGTATTCCTTCCACTTCTCCCATGATTATACCTACCTTTTCTACTTCTTTAGCATCTGAAACTGTCTTTATAATAATTTGTTTAACAAATGCTCACCTTTCCAGGACAATTATGTTTCATTAGCCTTCTCAAGAGACACTCCAAAGAGCTCCCTAAATCTAATAGAAATATACATTTCTAGTTTCTTTTCTTTTCATCACCAACATTCTTTCCTCCTTTCCTGATGATGTTAAGTGCTATTTATAATTTTCATTCCCCTTGAAAAAAATTAACTCCTCCTTTAATTGTTCTTTCTTTCAGTTAAAATAACAAGACATGTTAGCAGTGCTCTGTATGAATTGCTTTGACAGTGTATGACTTACTGCATTGATTTTTTCCATGATTATTCAGGTAGTTAGTGACTTCTGAATTCTCTCTGGCATCTCTGATAAGCTTCTTACAGAACACAGTGTTTTTCTTTTCTTGATTTGAGACATAATTAGGACCTATTGTTTATTTGTCTGGTCAAATTAACTTTAAGTTTAATTGAGGAAACATGCTAGTTTTAATTTTGACATAGCCTTAAAGTAAAATATCAAGTATTTGCTGACGGTGTTTAGTTTTGCCATTTAAGTAAAACATTCCCTATAGTAAAGTTTGTAAAACACCACCTTTACTGCTACTGATTTAGATAAGACTCAATTTTTGTCATAGCTGTAATCCTCCCTGCAGGCAGGGACTAAGCAATTCCACTATTCATGTATGGTCTTTTCAGGCCATTAAAATATTATTTAGTGCGATGAAATATTAATTTAGCCTAGAAATGTTAATGCAGATTCCAAAAGTTCCATTGAATAACATTTGTACTGGATTGAGCAAATTTCAATAGCTATCTAAAAGAAAACAAACCTAAGTGAAATAATGTATATTTACTAATACCCAATTTTTTCCCTCTAAAATCCTATCCTCAGGCTAAATCTATGAAATAGTACTTAAAATCTTTCAAAATGTATGTCAGGGTTCTTACTTGTTAAATCAATTCAAATTGATTTTGAAGTGAGCTAAGAGTACATAGATTTAAAAAAAGTTGAAGGTCATAGAAAAGATCATGCAACTGTCATTTATTAATATTAATGAAACATTCCCCAAAATAATAACCATAGGCTCATACTTGATTCAGTATCTATATTATAAATCTGGAGAGTGAAAAGCTATAACGTCATAAAGAAGTGATTAAACTCTAAGTTGTGGAAATGATCAGTGAAGTTCAAATCAAAGTACTCGAAGAGTCCAAAAAACATAGAAAAAAATGAAATTTGAAATCTGATTTTTTTTGTGTATTATCTTCTAATGTATTAATTTGTAGTGAAAGAAGCAGAAAGGCCTGGTTCAGCTAGGAGATCGGCTTCTAATTAGTTAGATTACCTTGAATAATAAGGATTAAAATAATGATCTATTAATAATAGTAATGATAATTAAAAACAATAGTTAATAGTTATTGAGTGCTTTTTGCTGGTCAGACATTGTATTAATGGTGTCCATGCATTATCCCATAATCCTCTTAACAACCTACTTATAATAGTATAATTTTATAGAAGAGGAAATCAAGTTATAGAAAGTTAAAAGTAACTTGCCTAAGTTCATACAGCTTGATAGCGTTAGAATAAGAATTTAAATTCAGATTGTATGACTCCAGGAACCATATTCCTAACTAAATTCTAGATCATGCCATCTTTTAGTTACAGTTACATAACTTCTCTAAATATCAATTTCTTTACCTATAAGTAGAAATTGTAAATTCAAATGTGTAGGCCTGCTGTGAGGTTCAGTTCTCAATGAAAAAATTATTTAAAGAATGCCTATTCTGCACTAGAGATAACAACACTATGTTATACTACATAACTGGTTTCGTGCGTGAAAGACAATTTTTCCACAGATGGGGTGGGGAGGGCATGGTCCAGGCAGTAATGCAAGCAATGGGGTGGGGGATGGTTCAGGTGGTGGTGAGAGTGATGGGGAATGATGAGGAGCAACAGATGAAGCTTCACCCGTTTGCCTGCCGCTTACCTCCTGCTGTGGGTAGGGGTTGGGGACCCCTGCTATATACTATGCCTGGGGATGACAGTACTCCTTACTATTATGGCATTTGTATACCGTGCAGTAATGATAAGCAAGCAGGTAATTAAGATAAAATGTGATAAATCATCCTTCATCCCCATATCAAACTATCAGCAATTTTGTTTGCCTCTACTTATCCACATACTAAGTCTAATCACCTATCATCTCTGTTGCTAAAATCCTAGGTCAGGGCAAAATCAATGTATCCTCCTTGGTACATAAAAAGACTTTTAACCAGCTTACTTGCTTCCCAGGCTCTTAGAAACAGGACACACTGATATAGAAATGATTGGAAGGGACAGCTAGCCCAGGGTTGGAGGGTCAGGTCCTAAAGAAGGGAGAGTCTACAGTGACACCCGCTACCTGTATAAAATTTAACTATGACAAAGAGTCCAGGATGGAGACTCTTTCAGGAAAGGTAAACCTTAACTTAAGGAGAAAGAAAATATAGCATCTTAGTAAAACTAAAGAATTTCAGTTTTTTGGAAGAAAAGAACATCATATGAGATACCCCTGAAATGAGAGAGACTGTCAGATCATACAGTCTTATAGAACATATTGAGGATTTTGTAAATTATCTTTATAATAAAATTTTATTTAAAAGTTTTAAGTAAGAAGAACTGTGGTAAATGTGAAATATTTTATTTTCTTAATAACAATCTTCATAATATTTGTGGTACTTAGATTATTTGCATTTCACGTGATTTTTAATATTGTTAGGTTTAAATCTGCCTTGCACTATTTGTTTTTGATTTTCCCAATCTTAGCTTCATTCCCTTTATTCTTACCAAGAATTTAGCTATACTCTGGGTTCCACATCCATTTTATCTGCTTGGAGACCTTAAATTGACATTAGCCCTTCATGCAAGCACATGACATGGATAACAGCCCACTGGGTCACAAGTAAATGTAAGTTCCTGCTCTGACCACTCCATTGGCCCTTGTGGTTAAACAGGCTTTTCCACATCTCAGGGCTTTCCCCTTCATGTTCCTTATCTAAGGAACTGAACAAAACCCTGATTTTTGCTTTGAATTGGCCTATCTGGTTTTAACCTTGGAACCCCAAAGCATTCTACACACATACCCTAATAAAGTCATGTGCCCCAGGTCCTGCTGCAAACTCTGCCTGCACCCTGCCTTGACCTTCTGTGTGGCCCTTCAAGGCATGCTGTACATTTTCTGTAAGAGCTGTGGATAATAAACTTCTACATTTTAGTTTTCCTGTGGTCTTTGGTTGAACTGAGGCCCATCATCCTAGGCTCTACTTAACATCACAAAGTCACAACAGTCCTTTTTTTCTGCCTTCTTGTAGACTACTTCAATCATTTTATGAATCCATTTTACCTTCTTTGTTGACTTATTATCTATAATTCATTGTTCAGTCATTTTATCGTTGCTTTATGTTTATAGTATACATCTTTATCTTATCACAGTCTACCTTCAAGTGTTGTAGCACTTTCCCATCTCTCCCTTCCTGGATTTGTGCTCTATTTTTGTTACCTCTTTTACTTTTATATATCTTTTAAATTCCACAAAACAGTATGATTATTATTTTTAAACAGTCATTTATCTTTAAAATAAGGTTTAGATCACAGGAAAAAATCAAATATATTTGCCCAGGTAACTTCCATTTCTAGGTGCTCTTCGTTCCTTATTTCCATGTGGTTGTTTTTTTTCCCTCTGATATGAAGAAAATGCCTTTCATGTTATGCTGGTCTGCTTGTGATGTCTGAAAAGTCTTATTTCACATCTTTTTTTCAAAGATATATTTACCAGGTAGATGATTCTAGGTTGACAGCATTTTCTTTCAGTACCTTAAAAATGCTAGCCCATTGTCGTCTCACTTACATATTTTCTACGAGAAATAAACCATCCTTATCTTTGTTTCTGTACATAACATGTATTATGTTAAATACATAATTAGTTTAAAGAAGATGCCTTTTCCTCTGGCTGCTTTAAAGATTTTCTATCACTAGTTTTGAGAAATTTGATTATGTTGTGCCTTGGAGTATTATTTTTTTTTTGATGTCTCTTGTGTTTGAGATTTTTTGAGATTCTTGAATTATGGGTTTCTAATTTTCATCAATTTTGGAACAATTTTATCCATCATTTCTTGAAAAAATTTTGATCCCTCTTTCCTCCTCTCTGAAATCTCCTAACCTTTGGAGATTCCAATTGCATGTATATGAGGCCACTTGAAGTTTTCACAGCTCACTTGAACTCCTCACTATTTTATTCTCTTTTGCTGTCTGGGTTTTATTTTGGATAGTTCCTACTGTTACGTCTCAGAGTTCACTAACCCTTTTTCTGCAATGTCTAATCTGCTGTTAATTCCATTCTGTGTATTTTTCATCTCACATTGTAGTTTTCATCTTTAGCAGTTCAGTTTGGTTCCTTTTAAATGTTGATATATATATATATATATATATATATATATATATATATATATTTCATGTCTCTACTTAACTTTTTGAACATACGAAATGCAGTTTTTGTTGTTGTTGTTTCACGCAGGAGGGTAATTTAAGTCCCTGTTACTTCATCTTGTCAGAGTCAGAAGTTCCTTCCTCTTGGTTTTAGCCAGGTACATGGCTATCTAGCTAAAGACTACAAATCTATCTGCCCTTATAGCCTTGTGTGACCATATGAATAATGCCTGACTGATGGGATAAACGCAGAAGTAATATGTCACATTCTGAGCCCTGCCCCTTTGAGAGATGCACCTGGACTCCCCCATTCCTTCCTCCAGCTGGCTGATTGTTAATAATGAGAACAAGAAACGACACCTGGAGGTTGAGGAGCAGAGCTTCTTAGTCTCAAACCTGAGAAAAAATATCATGTTTTGATAAAGCCCCTGAATCCTTGAGTCTTATTTTTACAACAGAATAGTCTACATTCTAAATAAGAGAAAAAAAGATATTTTGAGGGAAAGCTATAAATTCAGTCTGGGGATTGTTGAGTTTAAAGCCTCTCTGGAGGTGCATATACAAGTGGGGAAGCTTCTGAAGCCCAAGACAGAGTTCTAGGTGAAGATGTGGACTTGAGAAAAATCAACATGCAACTAGAAAATGAAATTACAATGTGTGGTTGTACGAGCAAAATGCATGATTCAGTGCACAGTGTTAAGAGAAGAAAGCCTGGAATAGAAATCTAAGATAGTAGTTCTCAAACTTGGCTGTACTTTGGAATCAACTAGAGAGTTTAAGGAAAATATATTGAATCCTGAGTCTTTCCTCCAGATATATTTTTTTAATCACTGTAGGGTATGACCTGGGCATCATGATATCTAAAACTGCATAGGTGATTCAAATATGCAGCAAAATTGATAACTAATGCTCTAAAATATATTAAAACTTAAGGAAAAATAGAAGATATGCTTACAAAGGAGACTTAGAAGGAATAGGACATATGATGAAGGAAGTCTAGGAGCTGAGGGTATTTTGATCCAATTTTGCATAAAATAGGCCCCAACAAATAAATGCCTGTGTTCTGATTCTGAGTTTCACATATTATAAAAAAGAACTGGGTTTGAGAATCGTTTAATTGAGTAACCTAAAGCAGTTAGATCAGAACCTCAATACAGTCATCTGTAAAATGTGGGTAATAACCCATTCCACTTCACCTCATCACTCTCAGTATAATAAGATATTTGACAGAAACTTGCAAACAATAATGTTATACCATTCCCAAGTGATGTATTTAAAGTCAAATTACACTTCATTTCTGACTTCCTACATTTCTACTTTCATCGGAAAATTAGGCCTATGTTTAAGAAAAGTGACTCAGGAAAGGGAAATTCAGGGTGAATATAAATGACAGATAATTATTTGATTTTCCTTTTCTTCCTAGTGGGATAACTTCATCACCATTAAAAATGCTATAGCTGTTAATCGTGTTTCTGATGAAATTGGCAGTTAGTAGCAAGGGAAGTCAGTCTTCACAGAAGCAGTAGGTTCCTCTCTCATCATTAAACTTGCAACCAAGAACTCAGAAAATTGTATCAAGTAATGGATAAAGAACCATCATGGTTCATGCCTAGAAGATACTGGATACTGGTAAGAGTATATATGATTGCCATTCCTTCCAGAGAGATTGCCAGGTTCAGTCTTGGAGTGGAAGCATTAGAAAACACACTTATTGAACCTCTTTAAAGTTCAGATTGACAAAAAAGGAAAAAGAGAAAAAATATACCATAGGGAATAACCCTGCCTGGAGAAAAGATTAAAAGGGTGACTTAGGTTATTTGCAACTCTAATTTCTGTGACTCCATTGGAATTGGGAGTAATAAAGGGATCTTGGCTGTTCTGATTAGAATACTTACAGAGAACAAGCAATTACATCCCAAGTGAATCAATAAAAGGCTAACAGTTTAAAGGCAGTAAATTAGGGACTGTGTCACCATCTAAATACTAGATACCAAAGAAGAGAAGGTAATGCAGCTATATAGACATATTTGGAGATTCCATGCCTTGATCTTCCAAGCTACGCTTAAAATAAATCCTGACCAGAAGTTAGAAAAACTCACACCAAGATAGACTTGCATCATCCTAAGGCTAATATGGTAAAAGATATCACATTTTTATAGGTTGAGAAAAAAGCTTCAATTTAAAGAAAACGTGGTTGCATAAGAGAAAGGAGGCCTAAAACTCAGGTATCAAAATAGCAAAATATTTAGTCACTTATAAAGTATGATTCTTATATCAATTTAATATAATAATCTTGTGAGGTGTTTTGTTATTGGAATGCCTATTTTAATAGATTTATTTCTTTGTTCACCACTTCGTCAATAATGTTTTATTAGGTGTCTCTGCAATAAACACTTGTGGGGTATGTGAAGATTAATTAGCTCTGGTTCTACCTTTCAAGAACTTGCATTCTTATAGGATAGAAACAAAAATGTATAATATTAAATGTATTTAATATTAAAATATTATAAATAAAAATGTATTTAATTTTAATACTAAATGTATTTAATATTAAAATACAAGATAGAAATTGAGGTAGATCACACAATGTATGAGTAAACTTATTTGTGGGAGATAATATTTACAAACCATGTATCTAACAAAGAATTCATTCATATCTAGAATGCATAAAGAACTCTCAAACTCAGCAGTAAAAACCAAACAGTCCATTTAGAAATTGGTCAAAAGTCATGAACAGATATTTCAATGAAGAGGATGTACAAACGGTAAATAAGCACAAGAGAAAGATGGTCAACATTATTAGCCATTAGGGAAACACAAGTTAAAATATGTTTGTGATATTATGGCATACCTATCAGAATGGCTTAAAATAAAATAGCAGTAATACCAAATGCTCATGAAGATGCAGAAAAACTAGGTCATTCATACATTGTTGGTTAGAAAATAAAATGGTGCAGCCCTCTGGGAAGCAGTTTTTCAGTATCATACACTAATCATGCACTTATCATAAGACCTAGGAATCACACTCTTGTACATCTATCCCAGAGAGAGAAAAATGTATGTTCACACAAAAGCCAATACATAAATATTCATACCAGTTTATCTGTAATAGTTCCAAACTGGAAACAAACTGATTATCCCTCAATCCACAAATGGTTAAACAAATGGTAATAAATCCATGTCATGGAGTGTACCACTCAGCAATAAAAAGGAGTTGAACTACTGATACACATAACAACTAGGAATGATCTCAGAGAATTTAAGCTGAGTGGGAAAAGTCAATGTCAAAAAGTTATATACAGTATGTTTCCATCTATATAATATTCATTAAAGAACAAAATTATTGTTCTTAGATGGTGAATAGATTAGTGTTTGCCAGGCTTTAGCAACGGGTAGTGGGGAAACGGTGTGGGATATAAAGGGGAACCTTATGGTTGCTGATGGAACAGTGCTGTATTTTGATTGTGGTGATGGTTACATAAATCTGCACATGTGATAAAGTTGTGTAGTACTTTACACCCATCTATACAACAAACGAGTGAGTGTAAAACTGGTGAAATCTGAATAAGCTCTGTGGATTATACCAAATTTCTGTTTTTATATTGTACTATAGTTTTGCAGGATGTTACCATTTAGGGTAAAACTGGGTAATGGGAACATGGGACTTCCCACTATGGTTTTGTTTTATTTGTTTTTTGTTGTTGATTTTTGGTTTCTATTTCCTGTGAATCTCTAATTATTTCAAAATAAAAAAAAATAATAAGTGATATGGGTATTCAAAGTGAAGAAACAAGAGGTAATTTCATGAAAAAAAATGGAAAAGAGCCTTAAGAATAGGAAGGATTTGGCTTGTTCAAAGTTTAGAGGGCTCCATATTTAAGACAGAGGGACCTTATTAAATAATGTATGTACATGTGTTTAAAACACAGAGGTTACACGGAGTAGTTCTGTGGGAACAAATTTAGTGTCAATGAAGAGAGATAAGTTTTGGAACCTAGGTCAGGCTTAGACATTATAGAATGCTTCAAATGTTAGGATAAGGAGTCTGATATCAATGAGTTTCAAGCTTATAGTCATGGAAGTTTTGTGAGATATTAAGTAAAATGATTAAAGCTAATCATTAAGAATTGTGTGAAGGCTATCTCAGTAGCACAGATGACAGATAATGAGGTTATATTGAATCAGGATAAATTTGGTAAAAGTGAAATCTATCATTTTTAGGAATTGATTGTCTGTAGGGTGGATGAAATAAAGAGAGTGAGCTTGTGACTCTAGAGAAGCGTCTGTAAACAGATGAAGGTGTTCATGGCCATAAAGGCTTCTTTGCACTGGAAATACAGTTTGCATTTGGTCTCCCAGAAATAGTTTCTCGAGGTTCATATCATATCTCCTTTTTGGGGGTGAATCAACATGTAGAAATATATATCAGTATGATCTTATTGAATTAAAGTATCATTTCATAGGAGAAAAGATGAAAATGAAATAAAGAACAAGTGCATTTCTTTAAGCCTATGCTCTGTAAATGTATAACAGAGCAGTGACTATTTCATTCACTTTATATCAGGCTGTATTCTACTAGAAAGTGTATATAGAATGTCTTTGTTAATGTCTTTGTTAATTTATAAAATTTTAATAAGTATGTATATATTGTCATATTTAAATATTAATTTGACTGCCTTTGAAATCAGTCTGAAAATCATCAAAATGCGTATTCTGAAGGCCATTTATGTACTTTTGTTGGGGATAGCAGGAGAGGAATGGTGCAGTGTTTGAGAAACGAAGATTAATATCCTATTCATCTTTAGGTTTTTTAGATAACACTCTACTTTCAAAATATTATATAAAATAAAATGCTTGTAAACTACTTTGAAGAGTGTTATAACTTCCTCCACAGATCTTAAACAGAGTTTCTCTTTATTGCAAATTAATATGATGTAACCACAATTTTTTACCTACATTTTACCTTTATTATATTTAGAATAATTTGTTCCCTTTCCCCAAATATTGAGGTCTACATGCTGGCATCTGCAGATCACTGAACATAATCTATATGTTATTGCCCAAAACAGCTACTTGAGGAGAAATTGTAAAAATCAAAGCAAAACATAATCCTTTTTCACAATTGAAAGTACAGGTTTAAATAAATGAAAACATTTCATGGAATCAATGCTATCTATGAAGTATATAGATAAAGGTCTGGTATATTTCTTTTTTCGTGGATAACCTACCAGTTCTCAGCATTCACACTACAGGTAAATAACTGTGGGTCAGAAAAATCACATATACAGTTGTCCAGAATGTTGAGTAAATCTTACTCCCTAGTTCATGACATATCATCATAGTCAGTCTGCATAAGTTCCTTCTCTTACTTTTTAAGTGATTTATTTTGATTTATTCCCATATCTCTCTCCCATTTCCCTCCCTCTGTAGACAACCATTCTGATATAGCTAATGTACATCCTTTGGTCCGTTTATGTTCTTATAAAATGTGTATGTTGTTTTTGATGTATTTTAGTTTATGTAACAACATATTGTAAATTTTGTTCTGTGCTTTCTTTTCTTAGTGCTGTGTTTAAGATCTGTCTTATTCACTATGAATATCTTGTCTCTTACATCTACAGACTGTAGCATGGTGTGCATGTACCACATCTTGTATGTACAATATCCCAAAAAAGGGATGAGGCTAATATCTCTCTCGCTGCTACTGACAGATAAGTGAACATCCTTATACATGTTTCCTTATGGACTATGTCTGTCCAGGAGAAGAACTGCTAGATCAGAGCGTGTGTATGTTTAATTTAACTAAGAGCTGCCGGTTTCCTCTCACAAGCAAGTGTACCAATCTTTCATCCAGCCAGCAGGAGTCTGGGTTCCATATCCACATAGCCCCTTGAATATTGACATTATTCAGCATTCAGTTCTTGACCAGTCTGGTATATAGTGATATTTAATTGTTGCTTTATTTATTTATTATGTCTCTAACCCATAATTTTTTTTGAAAATCTCTATATCTTGTTCTACTTTAAGGTTTCTTCTCTGTAAATTGCCTATTCATATGTATTGCCATCTTCCATTCCATTTTGTCAGTTTTTGTATTTTTCTTCTTGATTTGTGGGAATTACTGTATTCTTTCCTCTGCAATTTTTTGGAAGAGTTTGTGAAGGATAGGTGTTAGCTCTTCTCAAAATGTTTGGTAGAATTCACCTGTGAAGCCATCTGGTCCTGGACTTTTGTTTGTTGGAAGATTTGTAATCACAGTTTCAATTTCATTACTTGTGAGTGGTCTGTTCATATTTTCTATTTCTTCCTGGTTCAGTCTTGGAAGGTTATACTTTTCTAAGAATTTGTCCATTTCTTCCACGTTGTCCATTTTATTGGCATGGAGTTGCTTGTAGTAGTCTCTTAGGATGCTTTGCATTTCTGCAGTGTCTGTTGTAACTTCTTTTTCATTTCTAATTTTATTGATTTGAGTCCTTTCCCTCTTTTTCTTGATGAGTCTGGCTAATAATGGTTTATCAATTTTGTTTACCTTCTCAAAGAACCAGCTTTTATTTCTATTGATATTTGCTATTGTTTTCTTTGTTTCTATTTCATTTATTTCTGCCCTGATCTTTATGATTTCTTTCCTTCTGCTGATTTTGGCATTTTTTTTGTTGTTGTTCTTCTTCTTTCTCTAGTTCCTTTAGGTGTAAAGTTAGATTTTTTATTTGAGATTTTTCTTGTTTCTTGAGGTAGGCTTGTATAGCTATAAACCTTCCTATTCAAACTGCTTTTGCTGCATCCCTTAGGTTTTGGATCCTCGTGTTTTCATTGTCATTTGTCTCTAGGTATTTTTTTTTATTACCTCTTTGCTATCTTCAGTGATCTCTTGGTTATTTAATAACTTATTGTTTAACTTCCATGTGTTTGTGCTTTTTACATTTTTTTCCCTGTAATTCATTTCTAATCTCATAGCGTTGTGGTCAGAAAAGATGCTTGATATGATTTCAATTTTCTTAAATTTACTGAGGCTTGATTTGTGACCCAAGATGTGATCTAACCTGGAGAATGTTCTGTGTGCACTTAAGAAAGAGTAATCTGCTGTTTTGAGATGGAATGTCCTATAAATATCAATTAAATCTACCTGGTCTATTGTGTCGTTTAAAGCTTCTGCTTCCTTATTTATTTTCATTTTGGATGATCTGTCCATTGGTGTAAGTGAGGTGTTAAAGATCCCCACTATTACTGTGTTACTGTCAATTTCCTCTTTTATAGCTGTTATTAGCAGTTGCCTTATGTATTGAGGTGCTCCTATGTTGGGTGCATATATATTTACAATTGTTATATCTTCTTCTTGGATTGATCCCTTGATCATTACATAGTGTCCTTCTTTGTGTGTTGTAATAGTCTTTATTTTAATGTCTATTTTGTCTGATATGAGAATTGCTACTCCAGCTTTCTTTTGATTTCCATTTGCATGGAATATCTTTTTCCATCACCTCACTTTCAGTCTGTATGTGTTCCTAGGTCTGAAGTGGGTCTCTTGTAGACAGCATATATATGGGTCTTGTTTTTGTATCCAGTCAGGAAGCCTGTGTCTTCTGGTTGGAGCATTTAATCGATTCACGTTTAAGGTAATTATCGTTATGTATGTTCCTGTGACCATTTTCTTAATTGTTTCGGATTTGTTTTTGTAGGTCCTTTTCTTCTCTTGTGTTTCCCACTTAGAGAAGTTCCTTTAGCATTTGTTGTAGAGCTGGTTTGGTGGTGCTGAATTCTCTTAGTTTTTGCTTGTCTGTAAAGCTTTTGATTTCTCCTTCGCATCTGAATGAGATCTTTGCCAGGTAGAGTAATCTTGGTTGTAGGTTCTTCCCTTTCATCACTTTAGTGTATCATGCCACTCCCTTCTGGCTTGTAGAGTTTCTGCTGAGAAATCAGCTGTTAACCTTATGGGAGTTCCCTTGTATGTTATTTTTCCCTTGCTGCTTTCAATACTTTTTCTTTGTCTTTAATTTTTGCCAGTTTGATTACTATGTGTCTCAGCATGTTTCTCCTTGGGTTTATCCTGTATGGGACTCGCTGTGCTTCCTGGACTTGGGTGGCTATTTCCTTTCCCATGTTAGGGAAGTTTTCGACTATAATCTCTTCAAATATTTTCTTGGGTTCTTTCTCTTCTCCTTCTGGGACCCCTATAATATGAATGTTGTTACGTTTAATGTTGTCCCAGCAGTCTCTTAGGCTGTCTTCATTTCTTTTCATTCTTTTTTCTTTATTCTGTTCCACAGCCGTGAATTCCACCATTCTGTCTTCCAGGTCACTTATCCGTTCTTCTGCCTCATTTATTCTGCTATTGATTCCTTTTAGTTTGTTTTTCATGTCTGTTATTGTATTGTTCATCTCTGTTTGTTTGTTCTTTAATTCTTCTAGGCCTTTGTTAAACATCTCTTGCATCTTCTCGATCTTTTCCTCAATTCTTTTTCCGAGGTCCTGGATCATCTTCACTATGATTATTCTAAATTCTTTTTCTGGAAGGTTGCCTATCTCCACTTCACTTAGCTGTTTTTCTGGGATTTTATCTTGTTCCTTCATCTGATACATAGCCCTCTGCCTTTTCATCTTGTCTATCTTTCTGTGAATGTGGGTTTTGTTCCTTGGACTGCAGGATTGTAGTTCTTCTTGCTTCTCTTCATTTTGCTGATGGTTTCCTTTCCTGTGCAGAAACCTTTTTAGTATGATATTTTCCCACTTATTTATTTTTGCTTTGTTTCTTTTGCTTTTTCTGTCAAATTAAAAATAATTTTTGCCAAGACCTATGTCAAGGAGGTTATCACCTGTTTTCTTCTAAGTTTTCTGGTTTAAAGTCTTACATTCAAGTCTTTAAAACATTTTAAGTTAATTTTTGTGTATAGTGTAAGGTGGTCTAGTTTTATTCTTTTGCATGTGGCTGTCCAGTTTTCCCAACAGAATTTTTGAAAAAACTGTCCTTTCCCCACTAAATTGTCTTGGCTCCTTTGTTGTTAATTAATTAGCCATATATGCATCGATTTATTTCTGGGCCCTCAATTCTCATCCATCAATCTACATGTGTGGTTTTTTTTGGAATATAGTTTGCGAAAAGGGAGCAGGGTGCCTCCAGCTTTGTTCTTCTTTCTCAAGACTGCTTTGGCTTTTTTTTTTTTTTTTTTTATGATTCCATACAAATTTTTTAGGATTATTCATTCTATTTCTTTGAAAAGTACCACTGGAATTTTGATAGAGATTGTACTGAATTTGTAGATTGCTTTAGATAGTAAGATTTTAATAATATTAATTCTTCTAATCAATGAGCTTGGAATATCTTTACATTTGTGTCATCTTCATATTCTTTGACTAATATCTTGCAGTTTTAAGGATAGATGTTTTTCACCTCCTTGATTAAATTTACTCCTAGGTATTTTATTCTTTTGATACAATTGTAAATGGGATTGTTTTCTTTATGTCTCCTTTTGATAGTTCATTATTAGTGTACAGAAACACAACAGAGTTTTGTGTATTGATTTTGTATCTTACAACCTTACTGAATTCACTTATTAATTCTAACAGTTTTTTTTTGAAGGATTCTTTAGGGTACTCCATATATAATATCATAACATCTGCAAATAGTGACAGTTTTACTCCTTTCTTTCCAATTGGATGCCTTTTATTTCTTTTTCTTGCCTAATTGCCCTGGCTAGGACTTCCAATACTATGTTGATTAAAAGTAGTGAAAGTGGACAAACTTTTCTTGTTCCTAAGCTTAGAGGAAAGGCTTTCCACTTTTCACGTTTTGAGTATGATATTAGCTGAGGGCTTATTATACGTGACCTTTATTATGTTGAGGTTTATTCCCTCTATACCCACTTTGTTGAGAGTTTTTATCATAAATTAATGTTGAATATTGTCAAATGCTCTTTCTGCATTTATTGAGATGATCATATAATTGTTATACTTCATTTTGGTAATGTATTTTATCACACTGACTGATTTGCACATGTTGAACCATCCTTGCATCCCTGGAATAAACACCACTTGATCATGGTGTATGATCCTTTGAATTTATTATTGAATTTGATTTGTTAATATTTTGTTGAGGATTTTTATATTTATGTTCATCAGGGATATTGGTCTATAAATTTCTTTTCTTGTGGTGTCCTTGTCTGGTTTTGGTATCAAGGTAATGCTTGCCTCATAAAATGACTTTACAAGAGTTCTCTCCTCTTTTATTTTTGAGGAATTTGAGAATGATTATTATTGATTATTCTTTGAACATTTGGTAGAATTCACCGCTGAAGCCATCGAGTCCTGGACTTTTGTTTGTTGGGAGGTTTGTGACTGCTGGTTCAATCTCCTTACCAATAATCAGTCTATTCATATTTTCTGTTTCATCATGATTCAGTCTTGGTAGGTTGTGTGTTTCTAGGAGTTAATTTTTTTCTGTGTTGTCCAGTTTGTTGGCATATAATGGTTCATAGTAATCTCTTTTGATTCTTTGCATTTCTGTGGTATCAGTTGTAACATTTCCTCTCTTATTTATGATTTTATTTATTTGAGTTCTTTTTCTTTTTTTCTTGGTGAGTCTAGATAAAGGCTTGTCAATTTTTAAAATCTTTTCAAAGAACCAGCTCTTAGTTTTATTTATCTTCTATATTGTCATTTTAGTCTTTATTTTTCTTATTTCTGCTCTAATCTTTGTTATTTCCTTGCTTGCACAAAACTTTGATCAAACTTTTCAGTTTAACAATGTCATCTGTAAAAGCTGTGATAAATTGATTAAGTCCATGGATTTTTTTAAACATCATTGTGTGGACAAAAGTTTAAAATAATCTAGCCACATATTAAATGTTGGTATGTGAGACTGGGGTGTCAGGAACTTTACATTTCCCCTAGGAACGTAAAGAAGAAATGCGGTAAATACAATTTTTTCTTTCTTAATCCTTTTTGTGTCATAAATGTCTAGCACATTGTTTGCCAGGAATCAATTTTCTGTTAGAAAAATATGACTCTTTTCACCAAGGAAGTAAAATAACTCAATGTACTAAATTTTCTTAAATTTAATGGAAAAAAATAATGTAACATTTTACACTATTGCAAGAACACATATAGGAATGAAATGTAAAACAGGTACACCAGTTGTCATCTTGAACGTCAAAAATTCTCATAAACACTTGTACTTAATACGTAAGAATGTCTGTGTTGACAAGATTGCCAGGTACTCTTTAAACTATGGAATTACTCCCTTTTAAAAAATTCAGTAGGAAGGTCAGAATGTTCATCAAGGCAAGTAGGAAAATACATGCACAATTTCTCAGTCATTTTAATGGAAATTCTGTATTTAATTCCCCACACTCTCATTAAGCACAACTCTAAAGAAGATGCTTTAATCTGTTTAATTGTTTATGAAGTTTGATATTTCTTCTATGAAAATGGCTTTGTTACTGAGTTGTTTTTATTCATTCTGAAGTAGAGTATAGCCATTTTATTCTCATTTTAAGTAAATGCTTTTAAAAATACATCAAAAAGAAAATACCATTATAAAATAACATTAGAATTTTGAAAATGCAATAAACTGTTATATACATGTTATTACCAAATGTAAGTATATATATATATAAATTTCTATGTCTTTATATCCAAATTTATATCTCTCTATATATATCAATATTAACATTTTCATCTTATTGTACACAAATTAATTAATGGGAGTTTAGCAGAAGAGAATAGATTAAAAAAGGGAATTATTGGACTTCCCTGGTGGCGCAGTGGTTGAGAGTCCACCTGCCAATGCAGAGGACACGGGTTTGTGCCCCGGTCTGGGAAGATCCCACATGCCGTGGAGCAGCTGGGCCTGTGAGCCATGGCTGCTGAGCCTGCGCGTCCGGAGCCTGTGCTCCGCAACGGAAGAGGCCACAACAGTGAGAGGCCTGCGTACTGCAAAAAAAAAAAAAAAAAGGGAATTATCCAGGACAGGCTTTAACAAAATTCCCCCAAACAAGAAGGTATGAATTTTCTGATTTAAAAGGCCATTGATTTCTAGTATAATGGTGGGAATAAAAAAAATGACAGTGCCACATTGGAAAGCAGAATGATAGCATCTTCTAAAATTAAACTGTCATCTGCTCCTAGGTATTTATCTAAGAGAAATGGAAATATATGTGTACACAAAGATGTGTATGTAAAGTGCATGGCGACTTTATTCAAAATAAATATAAATCCAAAATACTGGAAACCACTCAAATGCACATCAACTTGTGAATGTATAAGGAAACTTGGTATATGCATATAATAATAGAATACTACTCAGCAACAGCAAGGAAAAAAACAACTGATAAAAAAGAACAACTTGGACAAATCTCAAAAACATGATTCTAAGTTAAATAAACCAGACAAAAAAGCCTGTGTACTTATGTGAAATTCTAGGAAAGTCAAGACAATGGTAACAGAAGGGAGTGATCAAAATGTTCTAATTCTTAATTGTGAGAGTTAGTTACATGATTTTATACATTTGCCAAATCTTGTATAATTATACACTTAAAATTGGAAAATTTTACTGAATATCTGTTTTACCTCAAAGAAGTGACTGTGCACAAAGGCATACCATTGTGCAGTTTTGAAACTCTAGGGACAAAGAGGAAATGCTAAAGAGATTCTGGGAGGAGAAATAAAAACAAATAAAAAGACATACACAGGATTGATTAAACAGCAATTTAGAATTACATGCAGCAATAGGATTCCTACATCAAATTTTGTAACTAGGGCTTCCCTGGTGGCGCAGTGGTTGAGAGTCCACCTGCCGATGCAGGGGACACGGGTTCGTGCCCCAGTCCGGGAGGATCCCACATGCCACGGGGCGGCTGAGTCCGTGAGCCATGGCCGCTGAGCCTGCGCGTCCGGAGCCTGTGCTCCGCAACGGGAGAGAGGCCACAACAGTGAGAAGCCCGCGTACCGCAAAAAAAAAAAAAAAAAAAATTTTGTAACTAAACAATTTAACAATAAAAAGAGTAAAATTGTTTCCTACTTGCAAAGGACAAAAACAAACAACAAATGAATATCTCCTATGTACCTTTTTCGAAAAGATTCTGGCTGATGTGCTGCAATAAAATGAGTAAACCAAGAAAATACTTAAATATTCAACTCAGGAAAGAAGGGATCAAAAGAAGGGAGATAGAAGATAGATTCCTCAAGATCATGACTAAGGAATTCCAGTCTTTCGTGTTGGGTAACAGGCCTAGAGTGGAAAATTCCAACTGGAGCATTAGTGACTTGGCTTCTTACATAATATTAATCAGAAATTGTTCAAGGGGCCTTCCCGGTTGCCGCAGTGGTTGAGAATCTGCCTGCCAATGCAGGGGACACGGGTTCGAGCCCTGGTCCGGGAAGATTCTACATGCCATGGAGCAGCTAAGCCCGTGCACCACAACTACTGAGCCTGCGCTCTAGAGCCCTTGAGTCACAATTACTGAGCCCACATGCCACAACTACTGAAGCCCACGTGCCTATAGCCCGTGCTCTGCAACAAGAGAAGCCACTGCAATGAGAAGCCCGTGCACTGCAACAAACAGTAGCCCCCGCTCACCGCAACTAGAGAAAACCCACGCACAGCAACAAAGACCCAACACAACCAAAAATAAATAAATAAAATAAATTAATTTATATATATATAAAAGGAAATTGTTCAAGGAAGCAGAAAGCATTTTGTGTAATCCAAGTAAGAAGAGTTTGAATAGGTGGAGTTGGAGGCTAACAATTCTGTTTGGAGACATGGAGGAGTCATGGTCAGGGATAATATCACTTAAGGTTTCAGTCCAAGGCACTGAGGCAGATGGTTCTAAAAAATTTTGTTGCAACAATATCTACTATTCCTGTTATTTAGAGTTCTCTTTGCCAATTCTTCATTACCCCAGTTATAATTATTAATTCTTCATATTACTTTCCCTGTTACATGTTTAAATTATTTTGTGGTTTCTGTCTCTTTATTAGACCGTAACTGAAACATTCATTAAGATTAGCCTCAAAATATCATATATGTATAAAATGAAATGTCATTTTAAATAAAAATGAAACACATTTAACTCAAATGGTACAATGTTTCTCTGAAATCCAAATGCTTAAGCAAGGACAATCTAAGTTTAAAAAAAAAATTCTTAATTATATTTTAAAATATTTTAGAAGCATGACATGATGGGATAAAAGAAAATATTAACATAATATCAGCTTATTACAGTGCTGTCTAATGTTGCATAATGAGACATAAATATGTACTATTTCCTTTGCTCAGAACAAGGGGAAATCATCATCATCATCATCATCCACAGAATCCTTTTTTAAAAAATATTGACTAGTGAAATGTCAGAAATTATGGGGTGTAAGATTCACCTTTCAGTGTATAAACAGTTTGAAAAACATAACCAGTTTATAGTCAAGCTCTATTTGCAATTATTTTTTTGCAACAAAATTTTCTATTTCACTCTTACTTTGGAACTTTTACTTTCTAAAGATAATAAGCTTGATAATCTTCCCTGGTGTATTCAAGGACTCATCCAGTTCATTGAATGAGTTAATTGTTTTTCTTCCTGTCTTTTGGTAATTTAAATGCTTGTCTCACCTTCATGGATTCTTAATGCTTCTTAAGAAGGAGAAGGAAAATTAGAAGACAATAAAAATAAATATTGCCAACTTCAAAATTTTGTCTATGCCTACACATCTTTACAAAGTTTTATAATTATTTACATCTTTGTAGAAATCTAAAAATAAAATGTAATGGCTTATAAATAATCAGTACACATTAAAATTAAATATTACTATAATGTATTTCAAAATTCCTAAGCAATGAAAATTTCTAGCACAGTTTTTGTACATGTATATTAATGTTATTTGGAACAGATAATGTTGGCCTATGTCACAAAGTACATTTTGTTTTTTTGTCTGATTTATTTGTTTAAAAACAATATTTATTAAAATAAGTTGATCAGTTAAAAATTTGGAAGCTCTATGTAAATAATTTTGCTGTACAAGTAAATTATAATGTTTTATATACATGTAGTAAAACAGAATTACAGAAATGGAAAAGTAAGCAACTAAAACCATTTAATACTCCAGTTGGTTAATAGGTCAAAAATGGTTTGCTCAACTAAATATCAATTAATGGCAAGAAAACATCATAATTTATTTTTCTTATTATTTCAGTGCTCATTCCTTTATTTCACAATTATGCACATATCCGTTTTGTTTTGTTTTGTTTGTTTGTTTTGGGGTTTTTTTTGTGGTACATGGGCCTCTCACTGCTGTGGCCTCTCCTGTTGCGGAGCACAGGCTCCAGACGCACAGGCTCAGCGGCCATGGCTCACGGGCCCAGCCGCTCTGCAGCATGTGGGATCTTCCCGGACCAGGGCACGAACCTGTGTCCCCTGCATCAGCAGGCGGACTCTCAACCACTGCGCCACCAGGGAAGCCAAACACATATCCTTTTTTTGAATATATCTGTTTTAGGCTAAATTGTGCCCCCCCCATAATTCACGTGTTGAAGTTCTAATCCCCAATGTCTCAGAACTTGTGGTGGTACTTGTAGATAAGGCCTTTAAAGAGGTAATTAAGGTAAAATGATGTCATATGGGTGGGCCCAAATCCAGTATACCTGGAGTCCTCATAAGAAACGGAGATTACATGCACAGAGGAAAGAGCATGTGATGACACAGCAAGAAGGCAGACATTTGCAATCCAAGGAGAGAGGCCTCAGAAGAAACCAACCCTGCCAGCACCTGATTGTAGACTTTCATCCTCCACAAATGTGAGAAAATTTATTTCTATTGTTTAAACCACCCAGTCTGTGGTATTTTGTTACAGCAGCAACTGTAAACTTAGCAAATTAATATAACATCTATATACCAAATATCATGCCAGACATTAGAAATACAAATAGGAATAAGATTTCATTAACTTTTAGGAACATATTCTAGTGGGAGAGAGAAATATCAAACACATAATTACAGAATAATGTTAAAGTAACTATATAATTTATGGAGAAATCACTGATTGTATTGTATACACATTTTAAGGCTTGATTATAGAGATAGTCACACACAAAAATAATGACAGACTTAAGACCAAATTCATCAACAATTTCATTAAAAGTAAATGGTTTAAATTCCCCAAATAAAATACAGATTGGCAGAGTGAATTAATAAATGTGACCCAATTATTTTCTGTCAAGAAAAAACTTGTTTCAAGTATAATGCTATATACAGGTTGAAAGTAAAAGGATGGATAAAATATATAATGTAATCTTGAATCAAAGGAAAATAATAGTGGCTATAATATTAGATAAAATAAATTTCAGATCAAAAAATTAAAAAATAAACTACCAGAGACAGATAGGGACACTATAAAATGCTAAAAGGATCAATCTACCAAGGAGATATAGACACTGTAAAAGTGTATGCACCAAATACCAGAGCCGCAAAATATGTTAAGCAAAAACTGAACAAACTGAAAGGAGAAATGAATCCACAATTACAGTTGGAGAACTCAATACTCTGAACAATTTATAGGTTAACTAAACAGAATATCAGCAAGTATATATAAAAACTCAACAACAACATTATCTACCAAGATATAATAACAATTTCTAGAACATGCTACCCAACTACAGGAGAATATACATTAATTTCAAGTGCTCAGAGAACATATCCAAATATAGATGGGAACTTGAAACACTTTTTTTAATTCCTCAAAAATGAAAAGCACAGAAATCATAGAGTATGTTCTTCAATCACAATGGAATCAAACTAGAAATCAATAACAGAAAGATAATAGGAAATTTTCCAAATACTTAGAAGCTAAAATACACATCTAAATAATCTGTGGGTTAAAGAAGAAGTATCAAGGGAAATTAGAAAAATACAGTGACAGGAATGAAAATGAAAAGACAGCATGCCAAAATTTGTGGCACATAGCCAAATCAGTGCTGAGAAGGAAATGTATAGCAGTAAACGCAGACATTAGGAAAAATGAAAAGTCTCAAATAAAGCACCTACACTCCCACTTCAAGATTACAAATAGAGAGGAGTGAAACAAACCCAAAGCAAACAGAAGGAAGAAAATAATAAATATATCAATGAAATCGAAAATAGAAAAATAAACAATAGTCAATGAAACAAAGACTTCATTATTTGAAAAGGTCAATAAAATTCACAAACATCTGGCAAGACTGAAAAACAAAAAGAAGAAAAAAATTATCAATGTCAAAAATAGGATATCAGTACAGACCCTGCAGATATCAAAAGGCTAAAAAAAGAGATACAGTGAATGCTAAAATACATACATTTGACAACTTAGACAAAATGGACTTGTTCTTCGAAAAACTCTACCACAAATCATCTAAAATAAAACAGATAAGTTGAATAGCCATATCGCTATAAAGGCATTAGATTTGTAATTTTAAACTTTCTAAAAAGAAATCTCCAGGTCCAGATGCCTTCTATGATGAATTTTACAAAACTTTTAAAAGATCAATACAAATTATGCAAACTCTTTCAGATATTTCAAGATGAGGAAACACCTCTTAATTGATTTTTTGAAGTTATTATTATCCTAATACCTGATACCACACAAAGAACGTTCACCCCAATCACTACAGAATAATATGACTTATGAATATAGACACAAAAATGTTTAACGAAATATTAACAAATACAATTCAGCAATAGATAACAATTTTACACCATGACTCACAGGGTTTATTCTAGGGATGCATGGCTGGTTCAGTATTCAAAACTTATTTAATATCATCTACCTTATTAATAGGCTAAAAATATCACGTGATTATATATCAATCTATGCAGAAAAAATCATGTGAAAAATTTCAACACCCATTTATGATAAATACTCTCAGAAAAATAGGAATAGAATGAAACTCCTTCAACTTGATAAACAAGTTCTACAAAAAAAACCTACAGTCAACATTATATTTAATGGTGAAAGACTAGTAGTCCAATAATTGCAGCAAAATCAGGAAAAGAACAAAGTTGACCAGAGATATAGGAGCCACTGAACCTGCACAGTTTCAAGGTCCCTTTTAACTCTGTGTTATAAAAACACTGTAAGTCACCCCATGTATTTTGAGGCTAAGTGGGGTGAGGCAGGATATTGAGACACTGGACATTTCACCTATAAAGACTCTGAAGTGTCATCCAAAAGAGATTGATCATTTCAATTAGTTGTGGTAATGAGTTGTGTTGGTGTCCTATTGCTGTTGTTAACAACTCACCCAAAACTTAGTGGTTGAAAACAACACGAGTCATTAACTTACAGTGTGGAGGTCAGAAATCCAAGGTGAATCTTACTAGGCTAAAATCCAGGTGTTGGTGGAGGTGGCTCCTAAATGCTTCAGGGGAGAATTTGTCCTTGCCTTTTCCAGCTTCTAGAAGTCACCTTCCTCATGGCTCCTTCCCCATTTTCAAAGCCAACAGTGTAACACCTTCAAATCTCTCTCTCTGACTCTAACCCTTCTGCCTCCCTCTTGTAAGGACCCTTGTGATTACACTGAGCCCACAGGTTAATCGAGGATGTACTCTCAAGTGGCAAGATGTTTAATTTAATCACATATGGAAATTTCCCTTTACTATGTAAAGTAACATAGTCACAGGTTATGGGAATTGAGACATCTTTGAGGGAAGAGCATTATAATTATAATGCCTACCCCAAAAGTTGGAATAAATCAGATATATACAGAAAATAAAATTTATCACTTGGACCAAAATTTAGCATTGTTACTTGCTTATTTTCCCTCTCATCAAAAAGGAGACATATCTTTTATAACAGAGAAACTGCATATTTCTCAGCATATATGAAAAGGCAGATTTTCTTATTCCAAGTATACTAAAAACAAAACAAAACCACATCTCATAATTTCCTTTACATTTGCACAATAGCCCTGGCTTATACAATGTCACTAGAATGTAAAAATAACACATACACACACACACCATAACACCAAATGTTGGTCTAGATGGAGTTTAGGGTTGAAATTATATTATTTCAGACAAATTCACTAAACATTACAAGTTTATGGAATAATGAGGTCATTGGTATTCATCAGATTCATTCATTCTATAAGTGTATGGTATATGTTAGGAATCTACTTTGCTGAAGATTGAATAAGTGATAAAGGGGTACATAAATGAATAAAACACATCTGATGTTATAGTTAAATCAACAAGAATTCTCAGTAAATATATCACCAGGTAACAATAGGTCAGTGCAACAAGGGAAGTTAAAAATTTCAGGCAAAGGAGAGATTACTTTGTAGGAGCAGTAATTGTCAAAATTATATAAGAAGGTGGCATACATAAAGATTCTGTGATCACTTCAAGGGATGTGAGTCAGAGATTTGCTTAAACCCCAGACTCCCTTTACATTTTCTGCTAGTTACTGTATGTACATAGTGTTGTGAAATAGAGACATCACTAATAGCAGTTTTTGCTAAAATTTCTTGAAAAAATACTATGCAATTAATTTTTCTGTTTTGAATAAAACAAATTTTTTATTTATGGGTAGCAATTTAACAGCCATATGCTTTGTAGAAACATAGATTTTGTTATGTTGATTTAAAATAAATATATAGAAAACTCAAGTCTAATATAGGTTCTTTGGTCTGCTGTTTCAAATATTCAGCTTCTCTGTAGATAAGCCTTGGAGTCATTACTTTAGCAATCACTGTTTGTTGTCTACTCAATATCTATTCTCTTTTTTTCTCACTAAAAAGATCCTACTTGAAGTAGCTAGATGTACAGCTCAAAATACGTACCTTTTAACTTTCTCCTGCAGCAAAGTTTGATCATGTGATAATGTTGTAGCAAATGATATGTAAATGGAATTCTGTAAGAAAATTCAGGGAGAGTTTTAGTGCCTCCCTGATGAAGAGTTTCACAAATTTCTTCTGTTTTCCTTCTGTCTACTTGGGTTACAGGTCGCTACCTGAAGGAATATATTTTGATTATGAGAAAACAGTGAACCCTTGTTATGCTTAAGCCACTGACATTTAGATTATTTGTTATTTGCGGCAGATGTATTCTTAATGCAATAATGTATTTGTTGCGTTTTAAGTTGTTAACTTCTTTGCAGGTTAGCAGCAAAAACCTAGTGCTGGTGTACTGAATTTTTGAACTAGCAGTTCAGCAGTCCTAATGAGTGGAGTATATAACCTCCAGCTGTTTTTTCTAAGTCTCTAAACTTACCGAATCTTTTGAACCGCTGCGCTGGTGTCCTTTAGGCATCTTGTTTTTAACTGGGGGCTAACAGTCTATCTAGATAATCTTTTGACAATACAGGAAAGTTTGGGAAGGACATCCTTATTTATGGTGCGTGATTTCTTGATTTTTCCTTTTTACAATTCAGTGCTAATGAAATGGAGAAAAATAAGGGAAGAATTTCCCTTTGGTGTGTTTAATTCTAGGTTTGTTTCTCGATGTAGTAAAATAATTATCTAGATGATTAATTGACTGTTTTACTACCCAGTCTTGATCCCTGAGTTCCTCTCTCATTCTCAGGGATGTCATTTTGCCTTCTTCCACTTTTTTCAAGATTTTAATCATTATTATTTCCTCTACTACAAGGTATTTTGGCTTCCTGAATGCCTTCCAACATCTTTTTTTTAAATTCAAATAAATAATAATACATAGCAATGAGTTGTTTAAAAAAGTTGGCACAAGGATATGATTAATATGTTCCTAATTTGTTTATATTTAAAAATGTTAAGTCTTATGATTCTAAAATCTTTATGAAAACAGGGATAGAAGGACTGATAGTATGCAGACATAATCATCAAAATAGAGTAATACATCAGTTTTCATAGTTGTATATGTTAGAAAGTGTAAAGAATTAGTTTATAAATGAGACACATATGAACCTGAGATCTCATTCAACATCAAATTTCACTACTAATTTCAAGGACATGAATAATTGTGAAGCGTGGGAGAGATATGAAGAAATCCAGGACTGTCAGCAATACTCCTCATGTCCTTCCTTTTTATTTTACAGTGTGTCTGACATAGATTTAGCATATGCACTCTCAGCTATTCTTGGTGGGGGAGCATCACTTATACCAAAAAAAAGCTATGCGAGTTATGAAATATTACCATTTTATACCCTGAAAAGTATCTAGCCTACATGACCTTTTTCTAAAGAGCTGTGCCAGGTCTATTTACAGTAAGCCATTTAGATGAACCAGACAGGGTTTGTGTATGGGCTCACATGTGTTCCTCCCAAATTCATATATTGAAATCCTTACCTTCAGTATCTCAGACTGTGTCTCTATTTGGAGATAGAGCCTTTAAAACTCTAATTAAGTTAAAATGAAATTAAACTAATTATGTTAAATTTAGGGCCACTAGGGTGGGCTTTAATCCAATCTTATTTGTGTTCTCATAAGAGGAGGATATTTGGACACACAAAGAGACACCAGGAATGTAGAAAACAGAGAAAAGACCACATGAGAACATTGCAAGAAGGCAGACACCTGTAAACTGAGGAGAGAGACCTCAGGAGAAACCAGACCTGTGAAACCTTGATCTTGGACTTCTTGTCTCCAGAACTGTGAAAAAATAAATTTCTGTTAGGCCACCCACCCAGTCTGTGGTATTGTGTTATGGAAGCCCTAGAAAACTGATAGAGCCTTCTTAAATATTCCAAACTTAAGGGCTTGCCCACTACAAAATATCACTATGTGTTTTGCATAAGACCAGATATTAATATGTTTACAAGATGATTTGAATAGGGCATCTTTCTGTTTCGGACAACCAGATAGTAGAAAAAGTTTGATCACGGGCTGCTGTTAACCCTTTCCTTCCATAAACCATGACACTTAAATTCCACTTGGTATATATCCAAAGACACTCTCACACAGGTATGTATGAGGAAATACGTTAGAGTTAGTTTTTTACCATGAGATTTGTTGTAGCAGGTTGTACTTCATTAGGCAAGTGTATAGTTAGCTTTGATGGCTATACTCCATGGAACAGTAGGCTGCGGTTAAAGTAAGAGATTAGGTGTAGGTAAGGCAACATACATGAATCTTCAAAACCTAAAAAAAAAGAGAATTATTTTGAAAATGATTACACATTTCTATTATGTTAATTAAAATACAAGCACTGAATGTAAATGCCTGTTTTAAAAGAACATATACCAAAAACGTTCCCATATTCAACATTATAGAATGGCTTTCTATGGAGTATGTGGGAGGGGAATGCAAGTGGGGAATACCACATAAAGTGAATAAAACCAACCAACCAACAAAAAAAAAAATGAGAGTTTTGTGGCACAGTCCAGTAATGATGGTGTGCTGTGAACTTAGTTCAACACACTGTACCTGAATCCCAAATTTGAAAGCATATTTTAATAATACAGTAATACGACTCAAACAGCGAAAATGCTGAATTGAAAACCTTATATAAATTTTAGATACTCACAAATATAAAGACACACACTCAGTACTAAAGAGAAACAACCTAAAATAATGTAAGAACAGAAGATGTAGTTCATTTCAGAAAGCTAACTATATAAAACAATAAAGAAGTCCAAGAAGACCATACTAAAGACTTCATAGCTGCTATTTATTTTAAAAAATGTATTAAACATGCTTTTTGTCATATAGGAAAGGGAAGGAAGAGAATCAACAATGAGGATATTGCCTCAAATTTTAGATATCAAATCTGAAGGTTTTGGTGACCTACTTACTGATTACAGAGGAATATAAGAGAAGTCAGAGATGACACTGAGGTAAAAAGAAAAAAAGAATTAAGGTATTACTAGTAGAAAGAAAGAATAAGCAACTCTCTCAGTTATATATTTATCTACATAGTTATTGTTTCTCTTGTTCACAAGACTATATGCACTACGCAGGCAGAGATCTGGTCTGTCTCACTCATCTTAGTACCAAGCATCTAGACCAGTGTTGATCTGTGCCTGAAACAATGTGTGCTTAATAACTGAGGAGTATATTTGGGATGAAGAACAATAGAAAGAGGATAGTTTTATCAACTGGCATGGAAATTCCCTGTAGGAAAGTGAACTATGGAGTAATAGAAGAGCTAGAGCTTCTTCCAAAACCACTTGCTTAACTTACTCTTTTGAATGTAACCTAGGAACCAGGGAAGAATATAATGGATTGGTAGATGCTTGTTCCTTATTTTCTCTGGTTAGCAGAAGGCATGGTCTCTGTTCTTGTGTTTTACTCGTGCCAAAGAATAACATGAATAAAATTTTATTTTTTTATAATTTGTAATTATCTTAAACTGTAAAACCTTACGTGGTGGATTCAGATTGCAAGCCCTTTTTAAATTCTAAATTTTCTACTGAAACACTCCCAACAGGAGTGCCAGTGATAGGTGATCTATATACATGTATTATATATATGAATGCAATCCTTCCAGTTACTTGGAATTAAAGTTCTTTCACAAGCAGAGTGTTCCTTCCTGTCTATTTAAGATTGACAGTGACATTTGTCTTTACTTAGGCGGAGATGCCTGATAACTCACTTCTATCACATACTACACAGTCATGAAGTTTTAACACAATAGATCAAATCTATTTTGGATTTCTTTATCACTTTCCTTATGATTGCTGCTTAGAATACGGAGAAAGTGGAGAGTAGCATTAATTCACAACATAAATTATTTTGGGATAATTTTTTTGTATTAAAATATAAAATAGCTTCTCAGTTACAATGAGAAATTCGGCAATACATGGTTATGAGCCTCTGACTTTCTTTGGTGTACGTGAGATGCACACACACACACACACATGCACATATTACAAGACAGCATGTCTACTGGTCAGACTGGACACTGAGGCTAGAGATTTTTTGGATTTGCATCTGAGCACTTTTGTTCACCTTCTAACCATGGTTATGAAACTTAACTTGTCTGTGCCTCATTTTTCTCAGCTGTAAATATTAATAAAATATGTATAGATCTCAAATGTATTAAAGAGATTAAAAGAATACATATATGTAAAGTCTTTAGATAGCTTTCTAGCATAGAGTAAGAACTAAATGTTTGCTAATACCATGTGAGTATATGTTTTGTATGTATGCATATATATATGATATAACTGCATATTATACAAATTTAGTTTGGCAAAATTAAGTGGAAGCCATGAATTGAATTTCACTGAGGTTAAAAATGTAACCATTCCTTCATTCTCTTTAATGACACACATCAGCTTCTCTTTATGAATTTAACTGTTAATATCTGCAACAAAATATATCATAAGCAAATAAAATATTTAAGTAAAAGATTACTTTAGCCACCGAGAGAAAATACTTCAGGCTCCATGTGCTTTATAACTAGGGTGACCATATCACACAAACTCGTCAGTTTAAGAGTAAAATGTATGTGGTTTTAATAATCACTCCAGGAAGAGTTTGAGTCACCCTACTCAAAATCCCAGAAAATACAGTGAATGAGAACCACACATTTTATATGTTCCAGGGACAAAGACATTAAAAAAAAAAAGTGGTACCAACTTTTCTTGTGAAATGATGTCACCAGTTATGCCAAGTGTACAGCTCAGGTTGAATTTGTAACTCAGGTAGGATTGTCACTTTCATACTTTTGGATTTTTTTTTATTCTTCTTATACATAATGCTTTGTGTCTCACAGTTAAAAACAATTGTTGTAAACTTCCAAGTGCTCTAAGGTACAGCTGCCAGGATTTAGTGTGGATCACGTTGTTTGAGGCGTTTGTTCAGCTGTCTGTTGAGTCCCCTGAAACTAATGCTCAGTCTATATTAATGTCTCAGTCCTGGGAAACCTCAGCCTATTCTCTCCTATAATTAATCTTGCAGGTACTGCCTTGACATTATTGGTTCACCAACAGAGCAGAACTGCCTCAGCCATCAATAATAATTCACCGCATTAGGATGAGGCCTCCGTACGGGGCCACAGAGGTAGCTAGATCTGCACAATCTCCTGCATTCCTCTTCAGTTAACAGGAAACTCTGCAATTGAAACTAGTTGTTTTGGTGGCTGGGTAATTTGTAATGGAGGGGTTTTGGTTTTACTAATTGTTTTGCTTTATGCTTTTCTCCAAATGTAGCCACTGCTTGGCACAATGGGAGTGATTGTCTGTTTACTGAATCTTAATATTGAGGCTGTTACAAATTGTCTTTCACAGATGGTGGGAGCTTTTCAGATCGAGAGAGGCAAGGAATTTATAACTCAATATTTCTGTATTACTGATTGGGACGTGAGGGGCATAGACAATGTGTCCTACTGCAGGCTTTGCCGCATGGCTTTTTCCCTCTGCAAAATTATGGCAGGCTCTAGACGTTTTTCTCATTTTGTATAGATAGCAGCTGTGCAATTTCAAGCAGAATGTTTGCTTTGATCCCCCTTCCTTTAATTGAAATCCACAATTATGAGATTTGTTTCTTTTATGTTTGCTAGTTTATTGGTTTAATCTACAAAATGTGCTGTCTTGCTGTCTTACACAGTTAAAGGCTACAGCACAGTTGGGACTTAAATGACAAACATTGGAAGGAGGAGCTTTCGTTTTTCCTTTTTTTTTTCAGCTGTGGAAATAAACCAGTAGACATTCCTCTCCTAGATAGCAAGCTATATGACAACTGAATAAACTGTTATTCTGTAGGATTTGAAGCTATGCCTCTGGTATACGTATTTGTGTGCATATATATATCAGATTATATATATGATTATCTCCTTTCTAAAAATGTGTGTGTGTGTGTTTAGAATGGAATGGTAGCCGACTGACATAGGAGCATCTTTGATTATAGTAACTAGTATCATTTACATGAAGTCAGTCTTATCAGAACATTATAGGGGAAGAGAGTGGGAGGGTTATGAAGTAAGTAGATATAAGGACAGGATTGCTTGGTCTCTCAGATGGTTTCACAACAAACAACTTCAAAGGTTACATGTCAATATGCTCTACCAGGGTAATGAGCCATGGTTTTCCGAAATGGTAAATTTCCCAATGTTTGGAGTTATTTCTGATTAAAATAGAAGAAAAAAGAAAAGACCAAATAGAGAAGAATAAGATTTTATTGTCAACATTTTATTCTTCCACTCATAATCTTTCATAAACTGTAACTATGTATTTTTAATAACAATGTTTGCTAGTATTTTATGAGTTTGTTATTTTTTTTTTCTGTCACAGTACGGTGAACTTTAATTTGGAGCTCTGGGCTGTGTCTCTTATAGAAAGGAAACCCCGTATTAGCTGGTATTAGGCCAATTAGTTTGTAACTGAACTAAACTTTTTATGCTGTACCCTCATCTCACCCGAACTGAATGAATTGGTTTAACAGTTTTGATAATATTAATATTTGGGCATTTCTCTGAAATGTTCATGAATAAGTAATTCACTTTGGCTTTGTAAAGCAAGGGATGCTTCCCACAGTCCTTCCATGTGTTAATGCTTGTTTGTGGGAGGTGAACAAAACAAGTTATTTTATGGATATTTTAAAGTACTTTAGAACTGCACATTATAAACTGACTGTGTCTCCAGTTCACTGTGTGGTCTCCTGATTATTACATTATGAGGTCTAAAATCATGCAACTGTAATATATACTGTCTAAGCTATATCAATGTGGGCTGTGTATTTTGAATTCAGAAGATATTTAGGTATTTCCTTATATCCCAGGGTGATAGCTGAATTCTAGTAAGAAAAATTCTCCTAAAAATAAGCCTTTAATAGACTACTACTAAGTCCTGGTATCTACCACTAGAAAAATTTCTGGGTGTTCTCTTTCTCTTAATAGTTACAATTTAATTAAATTTCCACTCTTCCAGGAATTTTTTTATAAAAAAAACCTTGGTAATTTTAGATATTTTCATTTTACACTTAAAAAATAATGAGGCTAATAGGCCTTAAGTGATGTGCTCAGGAACATCTAGAAAACTAAGGAAAAGAAACAGAATTCAAACCCAGATTTTTCTACAAACCTTATGTTTAAGCTGACCTGACCTGTTTTCCTAGGGTATGTAGTGACTTCAATTAACAGCAGGCTTTGCATTATGTGATGCGGGTCCAGGAAACTTAAAGACACTGATAGCCTGAAAATGTGTGGGAGAAAAAATAACAGTGAGATCTGGAAACAAAAAGGGAAAAAAATAGAAAAGGAGATTGAAAGTGAAGAAGGCTCAAGATAAAGTACCTCATTCACAATGCACTTATGGGCAAATTCAGCCCATAAGTGAATAAAAATTATCCTTATGGATAAAGAATTAGGGTTTTTTTTTTGAGCTATGCTCGTCTTTTTCACTTCCTCCAAATTAGATTTCATGTATGGGGTGTAATATCAACTCTTATGAGAAATAAATGTTTAATTTGCATAGTTTATAAGTTAACATTGCATTCACACCGTTGGAGGAAATATTTTCTCTCTCGTTGCTTTTAACTGTGGCTGAGAAACTTCCACTCCTCCCCCGTACCCCCAGAGAGTACAGTCAGGAAATTGACTTTCTCAGTTCTGCTCCCTCACTTCTCTCTCTCAGGAAGCAGTGAATTATCAGACTTGTGAGATTGAGACACAAAAGGTCCAAATATGTGTCTCAGTCACTGTCTTTTTTGTGAACAGTCTGTTCTCAGTTCATTTTAATTATGTTCCTCAATTTAGTAGACTCTTTCCCCTACCATGTAGAGTCCTTCATTGTGGTGTAGATTTGTTTATTTCTGGAAATTAAGTGGTTAATCTGGCCAGTGATCATGCTGTATTGTTTGATTCACTTTTGTAGATAATAAAGCTGTTCATGTTTATGACATATGCATTTCTTCAGAAGGATGACTCTTAACTCGTATTACCCCCAAACCTAAAAAGACATAGTCATATATCTCAGTTTTTCAGTTGTTGCATAATGTTCTTCCAGTCTACCAGTTATAGACATCTGGGTTGTTTCCAATGTGTTATAAATTGGAAATTTGATGCAAAACAAGTAATGATACAATAAACCTTCTTGTTTACAACTTGGCATGCTTTTTAAAATATATTTTAGATTAAATTTTGAGATTAATGGTTGAGTCAAATCATATATACACTTTAAATTTTGCTCTATATTACTGCATTCCTGTGCAAAAGTTACACCAATTTATAAAGCCACAAACAAAAGTAAGAGTGTTTCTTTGTCATACCCTCACCAAACCTTGATTTTATAAACTGTTTTAAAATTGTTTGACACTGTGATAGACTCATCACTTTCATCCTTTCTGCTTCGAATTGTATTATTATTTTTAACAGTGTTATTTTGGCCACAGGTGTATATCTTTGGCTCTGGAATTTTTCATTTCATTTTAATCTAGTGGGTGCTTTTTGTCTCCTTGATGGATTCTTATTTTATTGAATTAATGTTCCCACTGCATTTTTCTATAGAATTATTCTTGGGGAATTTTGTCATTTTATAGAATGAATTCCATATCTGCTGCTTGCATGCTGTTTTATGTTCTTTTATTGCCTTGTCTTCTTACTGTAAAATAACTTCATACTTGCTATGATTTTCAGGCTTCCTGGACTTAAGATGGACAGCTCTTTCACTCTGATGTATTGTGGATGAATTAGTCTCCACTTTTTCACATTGAGCTACAGTTTGAGGATCGGGTTTTTGAAATGTGTCTACTTTTTCTCTAGCCTGAGTGTGTAGGGAATAGACAAGTAAAGTCAACTGGTGTGCAGCCTTGGTTAAAGGGCCTGGACTCTTGTTTCCAGCTCTGAAATGTTATTAAAACCCGAGTATAAGGGCTTGCTCCTTCTTTCCAGGAGGAAGTTTTATTTCCCTTGAGAAATAAACTTGCTTTTGAATCACTTCCCTAATTTAACATGGAGCTACCAAGGCTTTGCTTGTATCCACAAGCTATCTCAGATGTTTCCATCTCCTCACTTCACCAGTCTCTTCTTGGCATTTCTCTCTCCATTGCCCATTCCAAGCCCTAGTGGAAATTTAGGATTAGGTTGAAAAGGAGTTTGATGTCTTATCTCATGTGCCAGGGCAACCTGTTCATTCAAATTTTATGCGTGCTTTTTCTCTTCATTATGCTAGACGCATAGGTTCTGAGGGTATTTTTGATGGTACTCATTTCCTCTCTGCTTTCTTTCCAGCTTAGAGACATCAAAATGGTAAGCTATAACTACTTTCCTGTTTGTGAAAGGAAACGAAAGTTAATTTTTCATGGAAATGATCAGGTGTCTCTCAGGCTGCCTACATAAACCCTCACTTTACCTGTTTTTAAAGAGAGTCATTCATGAGATATTTGCTGCATTTTATTTTACAAAAGAAAGATAAATGTCATATGTTTTCTTAAAACCACATCCCCATCACTATTTCTAATGCAGCTTGAGTTTGAGAATTAAAGCTCTACTTGGACACTGGTTTGATTGGAGGCATTTTTCTTCATATTCCTTTATGATTACATTGAGGTGAACCTCAAACTGCCATTTCTTCCTCTCTTTGCTTCCCACTGAGGTCCATTCTCCAGTAGAACTGCACATACCCTCATTTGCGTACATGGAAAACCAAAAACAAAACCCACAAAAGGCAATCAGAATCAGTCAGAACTGGTTTTGAATCCTGGTTTGTCACCTGCTTATTGTCTGAAATGTAGCAGATTATTTAACAACTCGGAGAAATGTTTCCTTAATAGTCAAATCATCATAATGATATTAACAGAAATTTTGTGATGAGTAAATGAAATATTTTATCAAGGTAGTGATAAACACTTGAACAAAAAATATGCTTTCTTGCACTTTCTATTTCTCTAAGCCAATTAGTTTTTCTGTACTGTATTTCATTTTATATAAATACTACTTTTATTTTATCTAAACTTTTTTTTAATCTAAACATTTTTATATACACTATACAATCTAAAATGTGAAATGGGCTGTGATGTGCAGTTTCATCTTTAAAAATTTAGAGATATATTCTTTGTTTGTATTATTATAATTTAGTTGATATGAATGAATCTTTTGGATAGCTGAAAATGAATTTTGCTCTAATCCACCTATGAGAAAACATCTACAATTTAGTGCAAGGCAATTCTGTAGAAGGGTGAGCTGTGCTGCAAAGTACTTAAAAATAGATATTTGGGTTGTAGACATTGACAGAACACTGACATTATCTGAGGCCTCGAGCTTTTAATATCCAAACAAATGTCACTTTAAGTTATGTTTCCTAATATCTCTGAGAATATTGCCAGGAGGGTCTAACTTTTTATAGCAGATGTTAAAACTGTATTATTTTATTACACCAAGCTGATTTGATTGCTATATATTTTAATTCATACTGCAGTTATATGATATGTTTGCTTCTGTCTAGGAAGGAACATTGGAAATTAGAGTTTTCATCGTGATTAATACCTTTAGTATTTCAATTTTGTTTAATTTTCGAAAATTGCTTTAGAAAACAAACTTAACTTTTTACACTTTATTCTGGATTTTTTGCTGGCTATGTTTCTTCTACTTTCCAAAAATTTTCAAAATATCTTGAGTGGTACCATAAAGATTTAATGTGAAAAATAATGGGTTTCTGTAATCTTTAAGAATTTCTTTTGAATGCTGATTTAGGTGAGTTTCTGCAACTTAGATTTTTTTTCCCAAGGAAACAATGTACTACTTAGTCTGCCAGTAGATTCACTTTTAGCATGGAAGAGTGAAACTATACAAAAGTCCAAGGAATATTGATGGAAAGTCAGGTTACATATAGCATTAAAGCATTTCATGTTTTATGTCTTTAGTTTTGGTTTTCCTTGGCTTAGTAGGATATACAGCTGTCCCTTAGTATCCTTGAGAGGTTGGTTCCAGGATTGCCCTAATATACCAAAATCCACTGATGCTCAAGTTTCACTTATATAAAATGGTGTATTATTTGGATATAACATCCTCCTGTATACTTTAAATTATCTCTAGGTTACTTATAACATCTACTACAATGTAAATGCTATGTAAATACAATATAAATGCTATGGAAATAGTTTCTGGCATGCATGAAATTCAAGTTTTGCTTTTTGGAACTTTCTGGATATTAAAAAAATCTCTGATCCACAGTTGGTTGATCTGTAGATGTGGAAACTGCTGGTATGGTGGGCCAACTGTAGTTGCTTAAAACACACACACACACACACACACACGCACACATGCACACAAACACAATTCTGAGTGTAAATTGCTTTTCCTATGGAGATTTAATCCATTTACATTTATTGTCATAAGGGATAAGTTTTGTTTTGATTCTGTAGTCTCTTATATGTTCTTCCTGTATTCTTTCTTTTGAGATATATATATATATATATGTATATGTATATATATATTATCTTCTTTACTCATTTTACAATTTCTTTCATTTTTTATTAATTACTCTTAAATAACAAATAACATATGGAAAAATATGATTTTTTGTAAAGAATTTTGTCCTATTTCCTAGTGTTTTCCCCTCACTTCTCAATGTTCTATTATATTTTAGAGTTTATAAACAGATATTTTTTGTTAGTTTTTATATGACATTGTTTATATTTTGTGATCCATACTTTGTATAATATTTCTACATTATTTTTACCATTAAAAAAGGCACTCATATCACATTCACTTTCCCATTTATTTACCTAAGAGCAAGATATTTTGCATTTACTTTACCATGGGAGTATTTCCAGTAGGATGATCATTAAATTTATTTTTCATTGCCAATTTTGATTTCTCTGACAGAACTACAAATTTTAATTCTCCTATGTGATTTGTTATATTTCTTAAAGTTATTTCTGATATTATTCATACCCCTTTCCAATTCATTCTGCTGTTCATTCTCCTTTCCTTATTTATTTCTTGTATTTTCTGCTCCAAGTTTATTGAAGCTACATTTCCCACCTATTTAATTACTAAACCATTTCCTAAAGCATTTTTGTGATAAAGCATTTTCACCATCTTATTCTCACTAAGTAATAAAAATATGTCTAATGTTTTTGTTGCAAATCCTTCTTTTCTTAGCACTTTACATTTTTGTATGGGGTGGGCTTATTTTTGTGTCTATTAGTATTTCTATTTGAATTTCCTGACATTCCAAGTACTTATACAACACTGGATATGTTTTTTAATAGGCAGGATGAAAGTTAGTATATTTCTCTTTTGTCCAGATGAAGATCCAGAGGTGAAAGAAAGCTTTGTTCATTTAAATATTTCTTGCAGTTTCTTCCAGGTATTGCATGGCACCAAGTACAAAGTAGGTGATCAATAAATAATTGTAAATAAGTGATCTAATAACATGAGGGAAGTCATTTAGTGGAAGAACGGGGGTACAAAAGTCATAGTGGAAAAAGATAAAGTAGGTCAAATCATAAGGGACATGGTAAGATGGGACATACTAGAATGCATTTTAAGACTAGGTTAAATAACAGAGTAATATTGGGTGGGCCAAAAAGTGCCTTCAGTATTTTAAGTAAAAATAAAAAGCATATTTTTCATTTTCACCAAGAACTTTATTGAATGGCATATTCAGCCTTTTGTTCCACTACCTTCTGCCATTTTCAGGCAACTTCA
>NW_020175531.1:125229-145078 GCF_003031525.2 Neophocaena asiaeorientalis asiaeorientalis | reverse complement strand
AAAAAAAAAAGCAGCCAACAATAAATAATTTTTGTAGCTTTAAAATAAAAAAAAAATTAACACAAAATGAACAGAAATCAGAAAATCCCTAGAATAAAACAGAAAAAAATGTCCCTGACATTTGTCTCAGCAATGACTTTTTTGGATATGATACCAAAAGTACAAGGAACAAAAAGAAAAATCAACATGTGTGACAACATCAGATTAAAAAGCTTCTGCACAAAAAGAAACCCTAACAGAGTGAAGAGGCAATGGAATAGGAGGCATAAGAATTCTCCTGTGGAGTGGGAGAAAAGATTTGCCAACTATATGCCAGCTAAGGGACTAATGTCCAAACACAAAGGACTCAATCTTTTTTAAAAAGTTGAATAATCTAATTAAAAAGTGGGCTGAAGACCTTGGCAGACATATTCCCCCCATAGGAGACCTACAAATGACCAACAGACACATGAAAATATGCTCAATATCTCTAATAGTAAGAGAAATGCAAAATAAAACCACAATGAGATATCAACTCACATTTCAGAATGGTTATTATGAAAAAGACAAGACATAAAAGTGTTGTCAAGTATGTAGAAAAAAGGGAACACTTACAGACTGTTGGTGGGCATGTAACTTAGTACAACCACTATGGAAAATAATTCGGATGTTCCTCAAAATACTAAAAATAGTACCACCATATAACCTAGCAATTCCATTTCTGAATATACATATTTCAAGGAAATGAAATCAGTTACTTTACAGAGATATTTTCACTCCCATGTCCACTGTATTAATATCTACCTAAATTATGCAAGGCATAGTCACTAAGTGTTTATCAATGGTTAAATGGATTAAGAAATGTATATATTACCATAATGGATATTATAGAGCCATATAAAGGAAATCCTGCAATTTGTGACCACATGGAATAAACTTGCAGGCATTATGCTTAGTGAAAAAATCAGAGAGATAAAGACAAACTGTGTGGTCCCACTTATTTATGAAATCTAAAGTGCTGAGGTCATAAAAACAGAGAGTGTATATGTATTTAATAGGTGTGGGGTTGGGAGAAATAGGGAGATGATGGTCAAAGAGTACAAATTTCCTGTTATAAAATGTGTAAGTTCTTGGGATCTAAAGTACAGCATAGTGACTTAGTTAACAATACTTTATTGCATATTTCAAAGTTACTAGGAAAGTAGATCTTAAATGTTCTTACAGCACACACACAAAATTGGTAACTATGTGAAGTGATAGAAGTATTAACTAACATTATTGTGGTATTATTTCATAGCATAGATGTAAATCTAATCATCATGCTGTGTACCTTAAAATTACCAAGGTTATATGTCAATTATATCTCAATAATGTTGGGGAAAATGATTTAAAGATAAGACCCAAAAGATTCAAAGCCCTTGAGAAAAGATAAGGAACAAACTTCTCAAGACTGACCTTGGCAATAATTTCTTGGCTATGACAGCAAAAGAGCAGGCAACAAAATCACAAGTAAAGTGAAGTGAAGTTGAAATGAAACATTCCTACATAATAAAGGAAACAATCAATAGAATTAACAGGTAATCTACAGAATAGTATAAAATATTTACAAACACATACCTGATAAGGGGCTAATATCGAACATACATTAAGAAAGTGCAAAAACTCAGTAGTGGAATATCACCTCATACCTATTAGATTGGCTATTTTCAAAAAAGAGAAGATAGCAGGAGTGACAAAAGGGAACACTCCTACACTGTTGGTGGGAATGCAGATTGGTGCAGCCACTGTAGAAAACAGTTTGGAGGTTGCTCAAAAAGGTAAAAAATAGAACTACCAAGTCATCCAGAAAAACCTCTTTGGGTATTTATATAAAGGAAGCAAAAACACCGACTCAAAAAGATATCTGCATCCCATGTACACTGCACCATCATTCTCAAATACCAACACAGGAAAACAACACACTTAGGTTGAATAGATGGATAAAGGAAATATGGCACAGAAAAATATTTTGTGTGGCAGAAAAAACATTGTGGCAATAAAATGTTATTCAGTCATAGTAGAGGGAAAATGGTGTCTTTTGTAACAAAATGGGTTGACCTTGAGGGCATTATGTTAAGTGAAGTAAGTCAGACATATAAAAACAAACACGGTGTGATCTCACTTATATCAAAAAAAACAAGCCAAACATATAGAAACAGAATATTGTGTTTGCCAGTAGCTGGGGTTTGAGGGCAATGGAAAGATATTCATCCAGTTATATAAGTGCTGCGGATCTAATAATCAGCATAATGACAGTAGTTAACAATACTGTATTGCATACAGACATAACTTGGTGATGTTTCCAGTTTGGTTCCCGACCACTGCAGTAAAGCAAATATCGAAAAAAGTAAGTCACACAATTTATTTGGTTTTCCAGTGCATATAAAAGTTGTTTAATAGTGTATTAATTTTTATGCAATAGTATTATGTCTAAAAAACACTGTACATACCTTAATTTTGAAATACTTTTTTGCTAAAAAATGCTAACTCACCACACATACATAATTGTAATGATGTGAGGTGAGGAATGTGTTAATTAACCTTTCATGGTAGTTATTTTGCAGTATACAGATGTATCAAATCATCACATTATACACCTTAACTTATGTAGTATATTTCAATAAAACTGAAAAAAACTTTAAAAAACAAAAAAGTTATTCTCTCAAATTTTGGGTAAAGTTATTAGAAGGAAAAAAACATAAAATTATTGGATTTTCAAATTATATTACTCCTTAGAGTTCTTAATCCCAAATGGCTATTGCTTTCCCAATAATTAAAAAAAATTTTTAAATAGGGGCTTCCCTGGTGGCGCAGTGGTTGAGAGTCCGCCTGCTGACACAGGGGACACGGGTTCGTGGCGCAGTCCGGGAAGATCCCACATGCTGCGGAGTGGCTCGGCCCGTGCGCCATGGCCGCTGAGCCTGTGCGTCGGGGGCCTTGGAGAGGCCGCAACAGGGAGATGCCCGTGTACCAAAAAAAAAAAAAAAAGAAAACTTAAAATTAAAAAGACAACCAATCCAATTAGCCAATTAAAAGAGACGTTTGACCAAAGAGGATAGTCACATGGGAAATAAACACATGAAAAGACATTCAACATTATTAGTCATATCACTGCAAACATATTAAAACACCTAATATAAAAAGTAGTGACAATAGCAAATGCTGGTGAGGAGGCAGCAAAATTTGATCACTTATACATTGCTGGTCAGCATGTAAAATAATACATTCACTCTGCAAAAGAGTTTGGCAGTTTCTTATAAAAATAAACATGCAGTTACAACAAATCCCTGCAATTGTACTCTTGGACATTTGTGAAAACTTGTTTTTGGAAAAGCCGGTACATGAAGGTTTACAGTAGCTTTATTCCTAATAACTAAAAACAGAAACTATCTTATATGAACTTCAGTTGTAAACTGGCAAACACACTGTCGTATAGTCATAGCATCAGTACTACACAGCAAGTAAAAGGAACTAAGACAGGCTATAATTGGATGAATCTCCAGGAAATGATACTGAGTTTAAAATGTTAATCTCAAAAGGTCACATACAGTTTGATTTCATCTAAAAACACTCTCAAAATGAAAACAGTATAAGAATGTGAAAACAGTATAAGAATGGAGGACAGATTAGTGATCATCAAAGGCAAGGAAGGTACTGGAGAGCAGAGGGAAGTGAATGTGACTTTAAAAGGTCAACAAAGCCAGGTGAGAGGTTTGCAGGGCAGGGGGATGGCATTTTAGATATAGAGGTTCAAAAAATGCCTTTCTAAGGACATACTCTTTTTGTAGACAGCTAAATCATAACTCATTCTTGAGGAAAACTAGAGGAAAGGCACATACAGGTGCTGAAGAATGAGATGTCTAGCATGTTAAAAAAATATTAATGCAGTCAGTTTGGCAGGATCAGAACACATGAAATAGTAGTACCCCTATTCCCTTAGTAGTAGAAAATGAAACAGTATGAATAGTAGAACATGAAATCAGGAAGTATGGTGACTCAATTTCCCAAGAGTACCACAACGAATTATCATAAATTGGGGCTTCAAACAACAGAAATTGAATCTTTCACAGTTCTGGATGCTAGAAGTCTGAAATAGGATAGTGGCAGGGCAATGCTCCCTCTGAACACTCTAGGAAGGAATCCTTTCTTGACTCTTCTAGCTTCTGGAGGTAGCTGGCAATCCTTGGCCTTTTTTAGTTTGCAGCTGCATTACTGCAGTGTGTGCCTCTCTCATCTCACAGTGTTCTGTTAACTTCACAACGCTTCCTTCCATGCATGTTTGTGTGTGTGTCCAAATTTCCCTTTTATAAGAACACTAGTCATATTGGATGAGAGCTCACCCTCTCATGATCTCATTTTAACATAATATCATCTGTAAATAAGGTTACTTTCTAAAGTACTGGTGGTTAGAGGTTCAATATGTCTATTTTGAGGGACTGTAATTCTACTGGTAACAGTGAAGGATTTTTAGGTTATTTTTAGAGACAACTTTTAAAGACTGACTGCATTACGTGGAGACAAACTGAATGATTCTGACAAAATTGCAGGATTTGACTTGATTTTAACAGAATTCCTGTGGCTATTGTTTGGGGAATAAACCATAGGGAAATAAATGCAGATATGGCAGAGTGTAAAGACAGCTCCAATAATCCAGGCAAGTAATAATGGTGATGACGCAGAATGTTTTTAGTAGAATCTTCCCAATTTCATTTTCTTTGACTAACATCTCTCACCAAGACTATTTTCCTAACTTTACTAGTGTTTCTGATTTCATATTTATTATTTTCTCTATAATTTTTCTGGCTGTTTTTAACCTTATTTTTTCATTTTGTGTGAAATATTTGTCAATGCTGGTGTAATATCTAAGCCATTGCCATTTTGCTGTTCTTAGTTTTAATGTCCATTTACTAATCTATTTTTATCAAATCAATAACATCATGGAAGTTCTATCAAGTGTGTTGAATGCCACAGGATAGAACACATACATTTTATTTTATTTTCTCCTTTGCCTTGACACAAGTTAAAAGCTTATTTTAATTTGGACTGAACAACTTAATATGAGGGATTTGAAGGTCTCTCGGGATTTAACAAAAATTATTTCCACTGCAGCAAAAATTCTTCACTTTGTTACAATGTAGTAGCAGTATAATTTTATTAATTGGTACATATATCCCTTCTGGAACATTTAAAACTCATAAGATAGATTTATTTCAACAACTAGTAATAACTGCCACTGAAAACTCACTGACTCAACATTTGCAAATACGACTATTTCTTTTTTTTTTCAAATATGTGAAACAACTTTATAAATTGTACTTACCTGACCAGTTGCACAAAAGTATTTGCCTTTCCCACTACTGCTAACAAATTACATTTTTCCCCTAATGCCTTTACAATTATTTCAGATACTTTTCCATTATAGGTTTTTTTTCCATTATAGGTTATTACAAGATAGTGAACATAGCTCTCTCTGCTATACCATAGGTCTTCGTTGTTTATCTGTTTTATATATGGTAATGTGTATCTGTTAATCCCCAAATCCTAATTTATCCCTCCCCTCCTTTCCCCTTTGGTAACCATAAATTTATTTTCTATGTCTGTGAATCTGTTTCTGCTTTGTAAATAACTTCATTTGTATTATTTTTTAGATTCCACATATATGATATCATATAATATTTGGCTTTGACTTAACTTCAGTTAGTATGATAATCTCTAGATCCATGCATTTCCATCCATACATGCAAATGGCAGTATTTCATTCTTTCTTATGGCTGAGTAATATTCATTATATATACATACCACATGTTCTTCATCCATTCATCTGTTGCTGGACACTTAGGTTGCTTTCATTTCTTGGCTATTGTAAATAATGCTGCTATGAACATAAGGGTACATGTATCTTTTCAAATTAGTGTTTTCATCTCTTCTGGATATATGCCCAGGAGTGGGATTGCTGGATCATATAGTAACTCTATTTTTAGTTTTTAAAGGAACCTCCATACTGTTTTCCATAGTGGTTGAACCATCTTATGCATTCCCATCAATAGTATAGGAGGGTTCCCTTTTCTCCATGCCCTCTCCAGCATTTATCTACAGACTTTTTGATGCTAGCCATTCTGACCAGTGTGAGGTGATACTTCATTGTAGTTTTGATTTGCATTTCTTTTTTTTCAGCTTTATTGAGATATAATTGACAAATAACATTGTATAAGTTTAAGTGATTTGATATAAATATATATTGTGAAATGATTACCACACTTAGGTTAGTTAACAGATTCATCTCACATATTTACCTTTTTGTGTGTGTGTATATGTGGTTCTAACATGTAAGATCTACTCGCAGCAATTTTTAAGTATACAGTACAGTGTTAACTATAGTCACTGTGCTGTACATTTTTTTAAATTATTTATTTATTTGTTTATTTATTTTTATTTTTGGCTGTGTTGGGTCTTCGTTACTGTGTGTGGGTTTTCTCTAGTTGTGGCCAGTGGGGGCTGCTCTTTGTTGCAGTGTGTGGGCTTCTCATTGCAGTGGCTTCTCTTGTTGAGGGGCTCTAGGTGCATGGGCTTCAGTAGTTGTGGCATGCGAGCTCAGTAGTTGTGGCTCATGGGTTCTAGAGTGCAGACTCAGTAGTTGTGGCGCACAGGCTTAGTTGCTCCATGGCATGTGGGATCTTCCCAGACCAGGGCTCGAACCCGTGTACCCTGCATTGGCAGGTGGATTCTCAACCACTGCGCCACCAGGGAAGTCCCCCATGCTGTACATTTGATCCCCAGAACTTATTCATCTTATAACTGTAACTTTGTACCCTTCAACAAATATCTTCCCATTACCCCACTGCCTGGTAACCACCCTGTTTCTATGAGTTTGACTTCTTTAGATTCCACAGATAAGTGAAATTGTGCAGGATTTGTCTTCCCCTTACATATATATATATACATAAATATATAACATTTTCTTTTTTTCAATTATATATATTTTTCACATTCTTTTCTATTATGGTTTATCACAGAGTACTGACTATAGTTCTCTGTGCTATACAGTAGGACCCTGTTGTTTATCTATCCTGTATATATTAGTTTGCATCTGCTAATCCCAAACTCCCAATCCTTCCCTTCCTCACCTCCCCTCTCCCTTGGCCACCACAAGTCTATTCTCTATGTCTGTGAATCTGTTTCTGTTCTGTAGAGATGTTCACTTGTGTTGTATTTTAGTTTCACATGTAAGTGATATTAAACGGTATTTGTCTTTCTCTTTCTGAATTTGCTCAGTATGATAATCCATCCATGTTGCTGCAGATGGCATTATTTCATTCTTTTTAAGGCTGAGTAGTATTCCACTGTATGTATATGCATGCCATCTTCCTTATCCATTCACCTGTCAATGGACATTTAGGTCATTTCCATGCTTTGGCTATTGTAAATAATGCTTCTATGAACATAGGGGTGCATGTATCTTTTCGAATTATAGTTTTGTTTGACGCATGCCCAGGAGTCAGATTGCTGGATCACGTGGCAACTGTATTTTTAGTTTTTTGAGGAACCTCCATAGTGTTTTCCATAGTGGCCTAAACAAGTTACATTTGTACCAACAGTATAAGAGGGTTCCCTTTTCTCCACACCATCTCCAGCCTTTGTTATCTGTTGAATTTTAATGATGGCCATTCTGACTACAGTGATGGTGATACCTTATTATAGTGTTGATTCGCATTTCTCTAATAATTAGCGATGTTGAGCATCTTTTCATGTGCCTGTTGCCCGCCTGTGTGTCTTCTTTGAAGAAATGTTTGTTTAGGTCTTCTGCCCATGTTTTTGATTGGGTTGTTTGGTTTGGGGGTTGTTTTTTTTTTTTTGATATTCTGCTGTATGAGCTGCTGTATATTTTGGAAACTAATCCATTGTTGGTCACATTGTTTGCAAATTTTTCCTCCCAATCCATAGGTTGTTTTTTTGTTTTGTTTATGGTTTCCTTTGCTGTGCAAAAGCTTTTAAGTTTGACTACATCCCATTTGTTTTTTTATAAATTTATTTATTTACCTATTTTTGTCTGTGTTGGGTCTTTGTTGCTGCATACAGGCTTTCTGTGGTTGCAGCAAGCAGGGGTTGCTCTTCATGGCGGTGCGCAAGCTTCTCATTGTGGTGGTTTCTCTTGTTGCACAGCACTGGCTCTAGGTGTGTGGACTTCATTAGTTGTGGCTCGCAGGCTCTAGAGTGCAGGCTTAGTAGTTGTGGTGCATGGGCTTACTTGCTCTGCGACATGTGGAATCTTCCCAGACCAGGGCCTGAACCCGTGTCCCCTGCACTGGCAGGTGGATCCCTAACCACTGCACCACCAGGGCAGTGCCCCCATTTGTCTTTTTTATTTATTTATTTTGTCTTGGGAGACTGATCTAAGAAAATATTGCTATGATTTATGTCAGAAAATGTCTTGCCTATGTTCTCTTCTAGTTTTATGGAGTCATGTCTTATATTTAAGTCTTTAAGCCATTTTAATTTTATTTTTGGGTATGGTGTGAGGGAGTGTTCTCTCATTGATTTACATGTGGCTGTCCAACTTTCCAAACACCACTTACTGAAGAGACTGTCTATTTCTCTTGTATATTCTTGCCTCCTTTGTCAAAGATTAGTTAACCATAGGTGTGTGGGTTTATTTCTGGGCTCTCTATTCTGTTCCATTGATCTATGTTTGTTGTGCCAATACCATGCTTTTGTGATTACTTTTATAGTATTGTCTGAAGTCTGGGAGGATTATGCTCCCAGCTCTTTTGCCTTTTCCTCAGGATTACTTTGGCAATTCTGGGTCTTTTGTGGTTCCATATAAATTTTAGGATTATTTGTTCTAGTTGTGAAAAATGTCAAGGGTAATTTGATAGGGATTGCATTGAATCTGTATCTTGCTTTGGGTAGTATGATCATTTTAACAATATTAATTCTTCCATTCCAACAGCATGGAATATCTTTCCATTTATTTGAATCATCTTCAGTTTCCTTTATCAGAGTTTTATAGTTCTCAACATATAAGTCTTACAACTCCTTGGTTACATTTATTCCTAAGTATTTTATTTTATTTTTTAGGTGATTTTTAAATGGGATTTTTAAAACTTTCTCTTTCTGATATTTCATTGTTAGTGTAAAGAAATGCAACAGATTTTTGTATATTAATCTTGTAGCCTGCTACCTTGCTGAATTCATTTATCAGTTCTAATAATTTTTGTATGGAGTCATTAAGGATTTCTAAATAGAATATCATGTCATCTGCATATAATGACAATTTTACCTCTTCTCTTCCCACTCAGATACCTTTTTTTTTTTTTTTCTTATTTGATAGCTGTGACTAGGACTTCCAATACTATGTTCAATAGAAGTGATGAGAGTGGGCATCCTTGTCTTGTTCAAGAATTTCGTAGGAAGGCTTTCGGCTTTTCACCAGAATATTATGTTGGTTGTGGGTTTGTCATAAATAATTTTTATATTATGTTGAGATATGTTCCTGCTGTACCGACTTTAGTGAGAGTTTATATTATGAATGGATTTTGAATTTTTTCAAAAGCTTTTTCTACATCTATTGAGATAGTTTTTGCCTTTTCTTTTGTGGATGTAGTGTATCACATTGATTGATTTGCATATGTTGAACCAGCCTTGTGACCCTGGAATGAATCCAACTTGATCATGGTGTATGATCCTATTGGCCTATACTTTTCTTTTTTGGTAGTGTCTTTGTCTGGTTTTAGTATTAAGGTGATGATAGCTTCATAGAATGACTTTGGGTGTGCTCCCTCCTCTGCAATCTTTTGGAAGAGTTTGAGAAGGATAGGTATAAGTTTTTCTCTGTATGTTTGGTAGAATTTGCCTGTGAAGCCATCTGGTCCTGGACTTTTGTTTGTAGGGAGTCTTTTGTTTTGTTTTTTTCTTGGTACAATATATATGGAATCTTAAAAAATGGTTTTGTAAGGACTTTTAAAATTACAGATTCTATATTATTTCTAGTGATTGGTGTGTTCAAATTATCTATTTGTTCTTGATTCAGTTTTGGTGAGCTGTATGTTTCTAGAAACCTGTCCATTTCTTCTTGATTGTCCAGTTTGTTGGCATTTAAATGTGCATAGTATTTTCTTATGATTTTTTATATTTCTGTAGTATTGCTTTTTGTTTCTCACCTTTTATTTCTTATTTTGTTTATTTGGGTCCTGTCTCTTTTCTTCTTGGTGAGCCTGTCCAGTAATCAAAAAAAAATTTTTTTACTGAAGTCTAGTTTATTAAAAAGGTGCCACTTGAAGAGTGATCAGGGGATTTGATTCCTGCTGTTTCTTCTCTATATGTGCTTTGACACACATTTTTTTGCAGTTTTATTGGTGTGTCACTGGCTATACCATAAACTGTACATATTTAAAGTACAATTTGATGTTTTGACACCTGTAAGATCATCATCACAATTAAGGTAATGAACATATTCACCCCCTCAAGAGTTTTCTTGTACCCCTCTTAATTCGTTCTTTCTCCCTGCTCTTTTCCCATCCCCAGCCTCCCCTAGAGAACCACTGATCTAGCTGCTTTCTGGTATGATAGGTTGATTTGTATTTTTGAAAATTTTATATAAATGCAGTAATAAAATATGTACTTTCTTTAGCCTGGCTTCTTTTGCTCAGCATAATTAGTTTAAGATTCATCCATGTTGTTGTGTATATGGTCCTTTTTATTGCAGAGTGGTATCCTATTGTATGAATATACCACTTTGTTTATCCATGAACTCATTGATAAACATGTGGGTTGTTTCCAGTTCTGAGTGTTTACAAATGAAGCTGCTCCGAGCATTGTTATGGGCATATGTTTTAACTTATCTTGATGGATATTTCAAGGAGATGAATGGCTTGGTTCTATAGTAGGTATATGTTTAACTGACCCATTTTCGAATCCCTATTTTAGTTTTGAAGGAATCAGAGGGCTAGATGAACGATTTGTAACTTCCCCAAAATGACACAGCTTTTCAAGGAGTGGAACTGAGATGTGGTTTTAGATTCGTGTGATTCTAAGTCCAACCTTTTCCAGAAACCTATGCTGTTAAGCCATCTGCCTGGTCTGGTTTGGCCTGGCTGCCTGTGTGACCTATTGAGAAAGCTGATATCAGAGAATATGGCTGGTATGGGACAAGTAGGAGTTTGGAATGTGATAGATTTCCTCATTTCATTACTGACAGCCCTGGGCCACAGCAGGCTTTCTGGGCAGCAGGCTGATTTCCAATAAGTGTACTGTGTGCGAAGTTAATAACACATGGTTTCTCTAGGATGTTAGCTTCCATGGGGAAGAAAGAATTAAGAAGTTGGGCCACATGTGACTACTTTCTCCCTCCAAACTTATCAGTTAGCTCCATTTCCCTTGAGGTGGAATAAGGGGGCAGAAAGAAGCCAGGAGTGTAATACTTTTGGAACCCTATTCACGTGGAAGGAGATACCCAGAATAGAAAAGTGTTCCTTCTCAACACCTTTATGTGTGATAACATACAAGACAGATAAGATCTTGAGATAGAATAGGAAAAAAGATGGTCTGAGTCAAGGTGAAGTTTAGGAGGTAAGATTGAAGAACACTTCTTTTCCATCCTTCGTTTGACTCACTCTAGACCCCATGACTTTTGTTCTGTATATTTGGAAAGTTCCCAGGTGGTCTCCTGTGTGAAGAACGTATTGAGGCCATTCTTAAATCCTTTGTGACTTTTAGGAGAGCCACTTCCAGGAGATCTGGCAAGACCTACATGATTTCAGATCACATGTGACCCTGGTAGGTAGTAAATCCTGAGAGAGCTTCACATTCCATCAGGAAGTGGTAGAAACTAACATTCACTGAGTATATTCTATGTGCCAGGGACTTCAAGATGCTAGTGCTTCTGATCAGTTTTCATGTCATGGCACATGTAGAAAATTCTAATATTTTATACTGGAATAAAAGATGAATGAGGATGCTCAAGGCCAGAGGTGACTGGCCCAGGGGCTCTAGGCAACCCAAAGGCTGAGGGATCAACTTCTTGCCATGATCATCATTTAGTCACAGTGCAGCATTGAACCTAATTGTTGGGAGGCCCTGCACTACATATCCAGGATCCCTTATTCCATTAATCCTCTCATTTATAAACAAGGAGATTGAGGCCCAGGGGTTAAGCAGCTTGCCCTAGGTTGCACAACCATAACTTGGTATCATACCAAGCTTTTTCATAACCTAAAACCCACATTTTTTTGCACCACATGATGGTTTCTTCTAAAGGTTCTCTGAATATTTCGGTCCATCCCTGCATATCACTCACTGGATAATTTCTGATTGACAGTTCATTCAATTGTTGTTCATTTCAACAAGTATTTATGTGGTTCTGATAATCTGTCAGCAGTGCTTGGTGCTAGGATTTAAAGATGAACAAGAGCCAGTCTTGTTCATTTTTAAAATGATAAACCTTTAGCTTGTTTCCAGTTTTCATTATTATAGATAATGTTTCAGTGAACATACTTAAACATGACTCTTTATACACATTGTGTGGGAATTTCAATCCAGATTCTATGTCTAGAAATGGAATTTCTGCATCATAGGATACATATTTTAGTTCTACAAAATAATGCCAAATTGCTCTCCAAGTGGCTGTACCAATATATGCTTCTTCTAGTGGTTTATGAGTATATTGGACATTTGCCTTTTTGTTTATTCATTTTTGGGCTGCCCAGAATCTAACCTCATTTCTGTGGTTTTGTGAGCTGAAAAGCCAGGTTCTTGCTCTGCCTGATCGTAAGAGCCTGAGCATAAGTATGTGGCCAAAATGTGCCAACTGGATGCTTCCTCCTGGGACATTGAATCTGGAGTGAGAGAGACACAGAAGACAACCTGGTTTGGCATTGATTTCAGTGACAGTGTCATGACATCCAGTGTCCAGGGGCAGAGGTGGAAGTAACATCAACAATGGTTTCAGGTTTCATCTTGACAGGCCCTTCCCATGACAAGATTTTAGTTGTGATTCTGGGTTTCCGGAAGTCCCTACCTGTTTTCTGAATCTTATTTTCTAGCCTTCTTATTCATACCATGAGCTCTCCAATAGCCTTCCAACAAATTCCAATTCACCTACTAGAACTGAGTGAAGTGCACTGTTTTCATACTGATAATCACACATCGGAGGTTTGTGAAATCAATTTAGCGGGTATGACCAACAGTTAAAAAATTAAATAGTATAGAATAGAATAGAATAGAAATATTGACGTTCATTGATTGTGGTAAGGGTAGGGATTGTTTCATGAAACATACACACATATAAACATGCACAGATACACACATATAAACAGATACACACATATATGTACTAAATTGCTAAGTAAAATGCTTTTCTTGTTTTAGGTTATCATTCAGAGATTTGAAAAGTAGTGTTATAGGGTTTAAGATCATAGCCTCTGGAATTAGCTGCTTGTGTTCCAGTCCCACATGCCAGCCATTTGACTTTGGGCAAATTACTACAGCTCTGTACCTTGCTTTCTTCATTTGTAACATGATAATATGCAGAGACTGCTAGTTTCCTACCAAAATTATTTCCCCTTCTGTCAAAGCTATGTTATTTTTTAAGTCAGTTCAAGCTGCTATAACAATACCAAAGACTGGGTGGCTTAAACAACAAACATTTACTTCTCACAGTTCTGGAGGTTGGAAGTCCAAGATCAGTGTGCCAGCATTGTCAGATTCTTAGTAAATACCTATTTCCTGGTTTACAGATGGTCACCTTTTGTTCTGTCTTCACATGACAGAGATAGAGATCATTTCTCCTGTGTCTCATAAGGGCACTAATCCCATTCATGAGAGCTCCACCATAATGACCTAAATACCTCCCAAAGACCCTACCACCAAATAATATCACAGTGCAGATTAGGGCTTCAACATGAATTTTGGGGGACACAAACATTCAGTCCACAGTTGTGTTGTAGCTGAACACACGATTGTGCAGTTAGGCACTATTTACTGGTTGATTTATAATTAAGTGTGGGGATGCAGCTAAGTTCTTGCCAATGGAATGTGTGACACTAATGGGTACCACTTTCAAATCTCAACCTTGAAAGGCATTGTGTATACTTCCTCCATTATCTTTTCCCTTTCTTGGTGGGTGGAACCCTGATGTGGTGGTCATCCAGCTTTGGCCATGTAGAGAATGATAATGTAGACCAAATAGACAATAAATGGAAGGGGCTTGGGTCCTTAAATGACTGTAGAATTCCACCAACCTGCACTACTCATATAAAGACCATTGAATATGAGAAAAATGTCTTTGTTCTCTAAGCCATTGCATTTTGGGATCTCTTTGTTATACAAATCTTGTCTTTACCCTAATTAGTACACTGTCTCGTGGAGCTGCTGAGGATTATTTGAGCAATTCCTCACGTATAATAAGTACTAAATAAGGTATACCTGTTATTAATTTTTTGAAATCAAGAACACTCATTAGTAAAATGAAGGGTGAATTTGGCTCAGTGGTTCTCTATGAGAGGTGATTTTTATCCTCATCCCTCTCCTCCTTGGGGAACATTTGGCAATGCCTAGAAGTATTTTTGGTTATCTTAACTGTAGAGTATCATAAAGCATGTAGTGGGTATAGTCCAGTGGTGCTGCTGAATATCCTACAATCTACAGGACAGACCCTCACAATGTAGAGCCCCAAATGTCAGTAGTTCCAAGGCTGAAACCCTGATTTAGCTGATTGGTTTAAGCTACTTGGGATACATTGCTGAAACAGAATTTGGGGTCAAACTGCATGGCTGAGAAACACGAGGTGGGGTATTTACCCAAAAGAAATGCCATTCTATTTTACCATGACAGGGGGAGAATGAATGCTGGGCAGCAGTGAATATATGTCTCCAGTACCTTTTGAATACTGACATTCATTCACACCCTTCTTTCCATACATAAACTCATTCATTTATTCTTCAGAATCATATCCAGCTAATGCATCAGCTCCAAGTCCAGAATTTCAGGGTGATACACAGTCCTTGTCTTTAGTCTGGATCTTGCAACCAATAGCTAAATAATATGCCATTAACTCTAACACAATTGTTATACCATGATGGAGAGAGAAAAGGATAACTACATAAAGACCATCTTTAGTCTTGCAGATGGATGGTGCTAGGTCACGAAGCTGCCATTCCTTACTTGGTATTTGGGGGCAGACAGCAGAAGAGTTGCTGAATCTATTCAGACTTCACTGAGCCACCAATCCACCATTATGGAGCCCAAGGTGAAATCCAATTACAGTTTTCTTTTGCTTCATTTGGGAGTTAAAGGGATAGGAAACAAGACAATAGAGGCATTGACAGGGAGGCTTAGAGATGTTTTCATTGTCCCTCAGAACAGATATAACCTATGAAAAGAACCTAGTGACCTTCGCTTAGTTTATTTATAATTATGGGCATAATCTATTAGTCTTAATTGATCCCTAGAGAAGGAAAAAGCAGCCAATGTACCAGGCGTCTCAGTCTATTTTGGAATTTTCTACTAATAGGCTCTTACCCTCCATTTATGTGCTCCTTTTAGCTTCAATCCCTCTCCTTCTCTTCAAATCATGTACCTCTAGTCAAAAGACTTGTTTTTCACTATGAGACTTTCACAGTATTGGAATGTAGGTGTCACCTCCTTCATGCACTGCAGTTGTAGGTGCCATTTTTCCTACATCAAATCAACTTTGTCAAAGTAACTTCTTCCAAGTGCCAATAACAAACTCCCTCTCTCATTGTTTTAGAAATTGCTCACCATATGGATATTTCCCATTGGAACTTAGTTTTTCTTGCTCTCATCATGTATGTAGAGCAGTTAAGAAAAGAGTAATCTGAACCGAAAAAATGACCAACATTTCCTGGGCTTCATTACCTGCACCACCTCCTTCCCCAGGAGCTCTGCTGCATCAGACCTTGGGTGTTTCCGCGAGTGTAACTGTCAGAACTTGATCACGACAGTTTAACAATGTCAAAATTACTTTACATACATAGTGGAAGTAGCTGACTTCATTTCCTTCAAGAGAAGGGGAGGGTTGTTTTGTAATGGTGGTCTCCTTTCATCATGGAATTGCATGACTCTTTAGCATTTGAAAGAAATTACTAAATTTTACTAACAAAAGTCTTTGAAAAGCAAATCAGAAAATTGGAAGCAGGAGCAAAGAAGAATTCATTTATTTATTTATTTATTTATTTGATACTGAAATAGTTATTTTTCTGGGTTAGATGTAACAGATGTTATTAATGATAATATTTAATAACAACACAATAGCTGATATTTATTGAGCATTTAAATATCCCAGGCATAGTAGCTAGAAAAGCTCTGTTGGAAGTATATTAAGGAAGGGGTAAATGGCCACTTTCATCATGACTGTAAAATGTCTGACTTGCCTGGTTCCACCAATTTTTGGTAGTTGATTGTTGAGGTCAAGTATCTATTTCATTTATGTATTTTTTTAGGGAGGACACTGTAGAGTAGCTTACAATCCACAGTAAGTGCTGGAAAATATTCTTTGTGTTTAAGATCATGAATGTTTGAATCAGGTACTTCCTTCAAAATAAAAGAGTTATTCAGACATGTAAATTAGGATATTACCTTTTTTAGCATGGATATTATTCTTTCATAATGTCAGTTAACACATGTTTACTGTGCACCTGTATTCAATACCTGATACAGCATGTGAGTTAAGGGTTTAGGAAGGTGAATAACAGCAACCAGGATGTGATATTTAGTTTGAGTAGCACAAATAATATTTTATACAAGGAAAACTCATGAAATTTCATTATTTTATTTATTTTTCATATATAGTATGGACCCTGAAGTAGATTCTCATCATCTTGCCTTGTCATTTACTAGCTTAGCCCATGACAGGTTGTTTAACCTCTATAAGGCTCTCAACATTCATGGGTAAATGAGGGTAATAATGGTACCTGCATGATAGGGTTGTTGGAAGGATTAAATATGTGTAGTGGAGAAAAAATCTTTTTCTATTGCCATCTTGGGTTCTCCAGCTGGGACCTTGTAAATTAGACAAGACAGATTAATAAGAGAAAAACAAGTTTATTGACTTATGTGTCACACATACATACAGGAGCACTCAGAAATAAGTTACTCAAAGAGGTGGTTAGAACTTCACCTTATATACCATTTTAAAAGAACAATACATTTTTTTAAACATCTTTTTTGGAGTATAATTGCTTTACAATAGTGTGTTAGTTTCCGCTTTATAACAAGGTAAATCAGCTATATATACACATATATCCCCATATCTCCTCCCTCTTGTGTCTCCCTCCCACTCTCCCTATCCCACCCCTCTAGGTGGTCACAAAGCACCGAGCTGATCTCCCTGTGCTCTGTGGCTGCTTCCCACTAGCTATCTACCTTACGTTTGGTAGTGTATATATGTCCATGTCACTCTCTCACTTCGTCCTAGCTTACCCTTACACCTCCCCATGTACTCAAGTCCATTCTCTACGTCTGTGTCTTTATGCCCCTAAAAAAATATCTACAAATAATAAGTGCTGGAGAGGGTGTGGAGAAAAGGGGACCCTCTTGCACTGTTGGTGGGAATGTAAATTGATATATCCACTATGGAAAACAGTATGGAGGTTCCTTAAAAAACTAAAAATAGGACTACCATACGACCCAGCAATCCCACTACTGGGCATATACCCTGAGAAAACCATAATTCAAAAAGCGTCATGTACCACAATGTTCATTGCAGCTCTATTTACAATAGCCAGGACATGGAAGCAACCTAAATATACATCGACAGATGAATGGATAAAGAAGATGTGGCACATATATACAATGGAATATTACTTAGCAATAAAAAGAAATGAAATTGAGTTATTTGTAGTGAGGTGGATGGACTTAGAGTCTGTCATACAGAGTGAAGTAAGTCAGAAAGAGAAAAACAAATACCGTATGCTAACACATGTACATGGAATCTAAAAAAACCAATACATTTTTAAAGATGTGACAAGACAAAAGAAAAGGGCTTTGAGTTTCTAAGGGTGAGAAGGCAAATATGTGGAAAAACAGTTGTAGTTAAGTTTTGTTAGGTAGGTTCCTTTGGGCTGCCAAGGGTCTCGTGTTGTTTACAGTGATTAATTGCTGTCCTTCCTGGTAGAGAGGGGAGAGGAAACACTTTTACAAATTTATGTCCTGCTTTTAGCCAAATAGGGGGAGGGTAAGGAACTCTTCTTGTATCTGCTTCTTCTTAATTGCCTCTGGTCAAAATAATCCTTATGCCAAAGTGGCATATTTTGGGGTGGCAGATTCTATAACCCTTTATATGTAACAGACGTATCACAAGGCCTGGCACTTTTTTTTTTTTTTTTTGCGCTACGCGGGCCTCTCACTGTTGTGGCCTCTCCCGCTGTGGAGCACAGGCTCCGGACGCGCAGGCTCAGCGGCCATGGCTCACGGGCCCAGCCGCTCCGTGGCATGCGGGATCTTCCCGAACTGGGGCACGACCCTGCGTCCCCTGCATCGGCAGGCGGACTCTCAACCACTGCACCACAAGGGAAGCCCTACATACTCAATTTTTTTAAAAAAAATTTTTGAATGTTGGGCATTGTTCTCGTGTAACCACTCTACAGTTTCTAAAAGCAGTATTGTCCAAAGCTGGAAGAACTTAAGTCTTCTCAGATAAGCATGTGAATGAATGGAGGGAGTTAAACAAAAAATAAAATTTAAAAAGAGAAGGTCTGATAGGAGAGTAGCTGGATAAGAAAATCAAAAAAGGAATAGTAATTTAAAGTTTATTCCAGCTATAATGTGGGTTATTCTGATCTTAATGCAGCATCACATGGCGTACTTCTGAGTCCATTCCTGAGATATTCTGTTGTACTTAGCTCTGTCTGTCTTATAGATCCATGCAATCTCTGGTACTAGGGAGTCATCTGGGTTTGGATCACACAGCAGTGAACAAATGGATTAAAGAACTTTAGAAATAGTTAAAGCAGGTGACCACTGTGATCTTAGAATATCAAGACAAATGCAGCCATTCCTGTTGATATTTGGATGATAAATTCTTATGGTAAATGCAACCTGGTTTGAAGGGGTAGTCCATAGGAAGATGAACTGTCAAAAAGAATACATATATATGTGTTAGCATACGGTATTGTTTTTCTCTTTCTGACTTACTTCACTCTGTATGACAGACTCTGGGTCCATCCACCTCACTACAAATAACTCAATTTCATTTCCTTTTATGGCTGAGTAATATTGCATTGTATATATGGACCACACCTTCTTTATCCATTCATCTGTCAATGGACACTTAAGTTGCTTCCATGTCCTGGCTATTGTAAATAGTGCTGCAGTGAACATGTGGTATAGGTCTTTTTTTGAATTAAGGTTTTCTCAGGGTATATGCCCAGTAGTGGGATTGCTGGGTCATAAGAACTAATAATAAAATAATACTGAATTTTATATTTACCTATTAAAAAAAAACAATACACCACTTTGACATGGACTGTCATTAGGTCCCATAATTGTGACTTGCCAATGAAACATATCATTCCCAATTGGACCTGCAGAACATTGTGCCAGAGGATCATGGGCCAAATCACTAAGTTCCTTATGAATTCGTTATAGCGCCATAGTCTGTGCTTTTTGTCTGGCTCCTCACTATCTCAGTATGTGCTCAAAGGTCCAGCACAAACTCTTCATTTTCCAGGCTACTGGGAAGAGTAGTTTCTTCATCTCACACCGACTTTACACAGGTGCAGAGGGGCCAAGGCATCCCTCAAGCTGTGGCCTCAGCCTCCTCCCTGCCCACCCGACAGCTGCTGCATAGCTGACCCTACAGTGATAATGCACATGATGT
>NW_020175531.1:96180-125078 GCF_003031525.2 Neophocaena asiaeorientalis asiaeorientalis | reverse complement strand
TTGTTTTTTTTTTTTTTTTTGGCTGCACCCACCAGCTTGTGGGATCTTAGTTCCCCAGCCAGAGACTGAACCTAGGCCCTGGACAGTGATAGTGCAGAGTCCTAAGCACTGGACCACCAGGGACTTCCCAAGGTTTGATTTTTTTAAAAATAGAATTAGGCTTTTTATCTTGTGTCATTTAACAGTCTGTTTCCTTACCACCAATTTATTTTAATTTTGGATTAAATAAATAATTTTGTTTTTGAGATATTCCTAACCACTAGGCCACCAGGGAACTCCCTATAGGATTTTTTTTTAATTTATTTTATTTTTGGTTGCGCTGCATGCAGCATGTGGGATCTTAGTTCCTCAGCCAGGGATGGAACCCATGCCACCTGCAGTGGAAGTGCAGAGTCTTAACTGGATAGCCAAGGAAATCCCCAAAATTGATTTTATTAAAATATAGTTGATTTACAATGTTGTGTTGGTTTCTGATGTACAGCAAAGTGATTCAGTTATATATATATATATATTACATATATAAAATATATATATATATTCTTTTTCATTCAGGATACTGAATACAGTTCCCTGTGCTATATAGTAGGACCTAATAGTTTGCAACTGCTAATCCCAACTCCATCCCTCCCCTACTCTCCCTTCCCCTGGGCAAACACAACTTTGTTCTTCAGGTCTGTGAGTCTGTTTCATAGATAAATTCATTTGTGTCATATTTTAGATTTCACATATAAGTGATTGCATATGGTATTTGTCCTTGTCTTTCTGGATGACTTTACTTAGTAGGATAATCTCTAGGGTCATCCATGTTGCTGCTAATGGCATTATTTCGTTGTTTTTTTATGGCTGAGTAATATTCCATTGTATATATGTACCACATCTTCTTTATCCATTCATTTGTCAATGGACATTTAGGTTGTTTTGATGTCTTGGCTATTGTAGATAGCACTGCTATAGACATAGGGGTGCATGTGTCTTTTCAAATTAGTTTTGTCCAGATATACACCCAGGAGTGGGATTGCTGGATCATATGGTAACTCTATTTTTAGTTTTTTTTTTTAATTAAGCTTTATTGGAGTATGGTTGTATTCGTTTCTTGATGTACAGCAAAGTGAATTAGTCATATGTATACAAATATCCACTGTTTTTTTAGATTTCCTTCCCATTTAGGTCACCACAGAGCACTGAGTAGAGTTTCCTGTGCTATACAGCAGGCTTTCATTAGTTATCTATTTTATACATAGTAGTGTATATATGTCAGTCCCAGTCTCCCAATTCATCCACCCCTCTACCCTCCTTGGTAGCCATTCATCTGTTCGCTACATCTATGTCTCTACTTCTGCTTTGCATCCTTTCAAATTATGGTTTTCTCAGGGTATATGCTGAGTAGTGGGATTGCTGGATCATATGGTAGTTCTATTTTTAGTTTTTTAAGGAACCTCCATACTGTTCTCCATAGTGGCTGTATCAATTTATATTCCCACTAACAGTGCAAGAGTGTTCCCTTTTCTCCACACCCTCTCCAGCATTTATTGTTTGTATATTTTTTGATGATGGCCATTCTGACCAGTGTGAAGTGATACCTCATTGTAGTTTTGAGTTCTCTAATAATTAGTGGTGTTGCACATCTTTTCTTGTGTCACTTGGCCATCTCTATGTCTTCTTTGGAGAAATGTCTGTTTAGGTCTTCTACCCATTTTTTGATTGGGTGGTTTGTTTTTTTGATATTGAGCTGCATGAGCTGTTTGTATATTTGGGAGATTAATCAGTTGCTTCATTTGAAATATTTTCTCCCATTCTGAGGGTTATCTTTTTGTATAGTGTATGGTTTCCTTTGCTGTGCAAAAGCTTTTAAGTTTCATTAGATCCCATTTGTTTATTTTTGTTTTTATTTTCATTACTCTAGGCAGTGGATCAAAAAAAGATCTTGCTGTGATTTATGTCAGAGAGTGTTCTGTCTATATTTTCCTCTGAGAGTTTTACAGTATCCAGCCTTACATTTAGGTCTTTAATTCATTTTGTGTTTATTTTTGTGTATGCTGTTAGAGAGTGTTCTTTTTTTGAGGGGAGGCAAAAAATCCTTTTATTTCCCCCCCCCCCCACATTCCAGCTCTCCACTTTTTGTAACATCTCTTCCAACTCAGAATCAAGGCCCAAGAAGTTGACTCACACCTGAGAATGAGACGGGAACTAGGCCAGTGCCCTCAGAACCAGGTTCTAGACCAGTAGGACTCTGGCGCAGCTGGAAGCACACAGCAGTGAGACAGCAGAGAAAGCCACAGAAGAGAAGGAAGGAGCCCAAAACCAGCAGCCTAGAGCTACACAGAGCCAGCTCCTCGGAGGTGAGCAACTTGCTGAGCACAAGACCTCTGAGGCTTCAGATGCTGACATACTCCTCAGTCATCCTAGGGCTCAGGGTAGAATTTCCTGTTCCCTCCTCCAAGCAGGACATGGGAGGCTGGCTGGAGGGCAGGATTACTGGAGCACCACTAAAATATAGGCAGGTTCCTGGGGTCCTTTCTTTGGTCACCCTGGCTGTAATGAGGACCAGCTCTCCTGCAGAAGATCCTTTCAATCCCATCCGACTACCCTGGACCTCGGCTTGGAATGTCTGGGTCTTGTTCCTGTCTAGACCATCTCCGAAGTTCAAGGTAGTCAGTAAGCCCACAACGCGAGCCACGCCACTTCCCTGTGACTGTCCCATTCACAGGGCAAAGGGTCAGCTGGCCAAAAGATCTCAGGAAGGAGACCTAGTCCTGAGGGATGTCAGAGCTGCACAGGCCAGTCTTGTGGGTGAGGAGGAAGCAACCAAGGCCCAGGCCAGAAAGGCCCAGAAGCAGCAGGATCAAAGTGATACAGACCAGAGGTGGATGGTGGGCCAGGCAGAGATACAGGTTGTGCCCTGCCTGGCAGCTGCCCATGGAGAGCAGAGGGGTCTGGGAATCCAGGAAGAGCCACTTGGAGCCGGGCAGAGGCTGGCACCCCCTGTGACATCACGTGTGGAGTAGCAAAGGGTGGGAGTGTTCTAATTTCATTCTTTTACATGTAGCCATCCAGTTTTCCCAGCACCACTTTTGAAAAGACTGTCATTTCTCCATTGTATATTCTGGCTTCTTTTGTCTAGATTAGGTGGCCATAGGTGCGTGGGTTTATCTCCGGACTTTCTATTCTGTTCCATTGATCTATATTTCTATTTCATAAGTAGGTTTGCTTGTGTCATATTTTAGATTCCACATATAAGTGACACCATATGGTATTTGTCTTTCTCTTTCTGACTTACTTCATTTAGTATGATAATCTCTAGGGCCATCCATGTTGCAAGTGGCATTATTTCATTCTTTTTATGGCTGAGTAATATTCCATTTTACATCTTTATCCATTCATCTGTCAGTGGAGATTTAGGTTGTTTCTATGTCTTGACTATTGTGAATAGTGCTGTTGTGAGCAAAGGGGTGCCTGTGTCTTTTCAAATTATAGTTTTGTCCAGATATATGTTCAGGACTGGGATTACTGGATCCTATGGTAACTCTATTTTTAGTTTTTTGAGGAACCTCCATACTATTTTCCACAGTGGCTGCACCAATTTACATTCCCATCAACAGTATAGGAAGTGGAACCTATAGGATTTTTTTTTAAAGAATTCTATCCTTTTTAAATTAATTTATTTACTTTTGCTGTGTTGGGTCTTCGTTTCTGTGCGAGGACTTTCTCTAGTTGTGGCAAGTGGGGACCACTCTTCATCGCGGTGCGCGGGCCTCTCACTGTCGCGGCCTGTCATGTTGCAGAGCACAGGCTCCAGACGCACAGGCTCAGTAGTTGTGGCTCACGGGCCTAGTTGCTCCGCGGCATGTGGGATCTTCCCAGACCAGGGCTCGAACCGTGTCCCCTGCATTAAGCAGATAGATTCTCAACCACTGCACCACCAGGGAAGCCCAACCTATAGGATTTTTTATGTTCTTCAAGCTTCTAGAAGTTTCGTGTTGTGCTAATTTTCAGAGTTTTGTAAACAATTCCTTAGCCAGATTCAATCACCTTTCTTTTTGGCACTTTCACTCTGCCTTTACATTCTCAACCTGAAGAAGGCAGGCTGTTTAGTTGGTTTTCCTGAAGAAAATCTTTAACCTCTAATTCTATCTGCAGAGAATAGAAATACATGAAGCATTTCCTGTGGTTTGTAGAATTAGATCTCAAAATTAAGGTACATGTATGTTGAACATATTCAAGTGCATTTTAAGCTTGTGAGCATATGAGATAAATTTAGAGATTAGGGATTATTTAGTTTCTTCATCTTTATGCCAAAGAGCAGTGTTTTATCCCTGAGCTATTTCTAAGGGTTGCCAGGATTTTCTGCATGATCATGCTACCAACTACTTCCGTTGTTTCCACTTCAGTGTGGTTCAGGGAAATGTAAGCTGAGAATTAGACTGGGATTTAATACCCAGGGTTACAACTAACTTGCCTAATAACCTTGGACAAATCACAAAAGCCTTACTAGGCCTTTTTTCCTTATATGTGAAGTGGGGAATGATAATACTTACCTCTTAGTTTGGATATGAAGATTAAATGGTATCTCACAATCCACCTTGCTAGCATGGGTTGTAAGTTTGGATTTTAAAATTTTCTAATTAATCACTAGAATCTCTACATGTAAATCAGTTTGGGGTCCCCTATTTAAAATCTCCTTTACAAATTTACTAAGAACTCTAGGTGCTTACTCTTCCAAAGGAGACTCTTGTCAACCCCAAATGGAGAGAAACTCAGAAAAGCGTGACCAGTCCACTGGTAGGTCCTGGACTCAAATGCTATTGTTTTGTTGAGACCTTTTGAATAAATTGCTTCTACTGAGGCCATTGAGTGCTCACCCACTGCTGGCATGCCCCTTCTGGTCCAGGTCCTTGCACACAACTTGGTGGTGCCCAAGCTTGGCCTCTCAATGTTACTTGTCTACTGGTTACATTCATCTACTCAGTTATTGTGTCCTGTATCACCCTGTGACATCTGTGTCAAGACAACTGGATCCAGAGGAACTTGTCACCAGTCCAGACATCACTTCTTTTCTTGATGTGTAATTAGATTTTAATATATTTTCCTACCAGTGGACCTCAGTTGGAATCAACCTAATTCATTTAAGAAATTCTGATAACGCTGAATTTCAAAAGGCAAGGCCAAGAACAACTTCACCTTTGGAGACTCCTTAAGTCCACTTTGCAGATTTAGCCCACTCCTCCCAGCTATCAGAGCTGAGTACCAAGCAAATCACCAAAGTTCATATCACTTCATCATCTATCAGGAATGGCTTACTAAACTTAAATTTGTATTATTAAGAAGGGTCTTTCAGGTGATTTGGGAACAAGGAAGGACTACCAAGGGACTTATTTTTTTTAACCAAGGGACTTTTTGGCAATATCCAGACAGAAATAATGTGATACCTTCTTACTAAATAAGGTTAAAAAAAAGTTCTGCTTCACCCCACAGAGCCATATATGTGTAAAGTACCTAGCATGCCTCTGTTAGTTATTAGGTGCTCAAAAAATGTTAGTTCTCTCCTTTCTCAATTCCCCTTCATCTTGACCACCCGTCTGCATCATTTAGGTGGGAACACATAGCTTTCTGTGAGAAAGAGTGTGGCATCTGGTGTTTTGAAGCTTCAGTTTAGTGGAACCATATTTTCCTTGTCTGGTTTTGCCAACAAAACCTGTGTCTGTGTGGTTAAGGCACACAGAGGGGCCCCGGGTCATTGCAGTCAGAGGCTAACCTCACACTCTGTCTTCAGCTTTCCAGACAAGCTCTTTACTACATTTATAGCTGAATTCCCAGACCTCACTACAAGACCCAGGGGTGTGGCATCTCAAAGCTGATTCTATTCTTCAAAAGAAAGTGACAGCTCCCTTGAATTATTTTGGGTTCAGTAGTGAGTCACCACATGTTTCATGAGACAAATCAGGTGCTTAATACCATATTAGTCTTACAGGTGTTTAATTATTGGCTTTAGACACAAATTCTAATAGAAATAGAAAGAAGAAAAAGTGAGACTAATTCCAAAGCTCTCTTGAAATTATCCTTAGTCCCTGCTGACATTTCCTTAACTGCCCTTTTGTTATAATGTCTTCAGCAGAAGAGTTTTGCTAATGCTCTGAGGCGTGGTTTTGGCTTAGCTGCCTTTGTTTTTTCCAGAGTTAGCCTTGCTCTCTGAAAAACATTGCATCCTGGCTTTTGCAAATCTCCACTGAGTTTGGAGAAATTATGCCTTGCCATCCAACTTCTTTCCTGGAACACAATGTGATCGCTGATGACATACCAGTTGTTCCACTTGACAATGTTTGCTTGTCGTCTCATTTCACTTGAATATTCACTGGTGAGTAGGAACAGAAGTGGAAAGCTTTACTTATCACAGTTTATTATATGTTTCATGCCCATGGTAATTACTTTTATAATGCCACTCATGAATAAATTGATCAGATTAGGGTGAATCACCTGACTGGCCAACAGTTATTGGAATGATCCTCCATGTGTGACCTGGTGGAATTATTACAAAATGTGGCAGGATAAACCTGCCCAGCATCGCAGCAGTTGTTCATTTGTAATGCTGCCTTAAGGAGATAAGGAGATGAGAGCAAATTTTTCCAGCAGCTCAGCCTGCCTTGCCAATAGTTCGGAGGAGAAGTTGCCAGTGGGGCTGGAGACCTATGGGAACCTGGAACTTGTTTTCACAGTGGTGTCAGCTGTGATGATCGGCCTGCTCATGTTCTCCTTGGGATGCTCTGTGGAGATCCGGAGGCTCTGGTCACACATCAGGGGACCCTGGGGAATTGCTGTGTGACTGCTCTGCCAATTTGGGCTCATGCCTCTTGCTGCCTATCTCCTGGTCATCAGCTTCTCTCTTAAGCCAGTCCAAGCTATGGTTATCCTCATCGTGGGGTGCTGCCCAGGGGCAACCATCTCGAACATTTTCACCTACTGGGTTGATGGAGATATGGATCTCAGGTAAGTTACACTAGGGAAGCTCAGCTGTCTTCCCCTGATAGCACTCTGTCTGGGGTGGGGGTGGGGATGGGGGGGACTGACACCTTCACGTTAAAAACTTTGCCAATCTAGGTAGAGATTCCAGTAAGAAACATGTTACAGAGACTTGTTCAGTCCTAGAAGGACTTTCCTTTTCTGAGCTTAGAATTTACTTTGCTGTGATTGTCCTCTGTTTTACTGGCAACTGCTTTTCTGAATAGAGGGCTTTGGTTAATATGCAACAATGAAGGCAGGTCTCCTTCCTCACCCAGTGGCCCTTCCTAGGCATGAACTCATTCTCATTCACACTGATGACTTTAGCAACAGTCCTGGTTGCACAGTCTCCCAGGGCAGAATCCCAGGAAGCTAAGGATACTTGTTAGTAGCTATTGTAGTAGTGGTGGTGGCAGCGGCATAACCAGAATGAGGGCCTCATGGCTCAAATCAGCAAGTGATGCCTGAACACCTACTTTATGAGATCAGTATTTTGGGGAACTGGATAAGGGAGCTTTAGTGGTATGCGATAGATGCATCCTGTTTTAAGTGGCCTATTGAGTTGACTTGGAGAGCAACATAAAGACTTATGACTAAAACTGTTCTTTCTTGTTGCTTTGCAGATGTTTAACATTCATTACTAGAATCTCACTCCTTTCATTTAAGTCAGTGACCTTATTTCCAATTATGGTGTGGATAAATACGCCTGGGAAGCATTAAGCTTTATCATTCATTTACATTTTAATGAGATTGAATTAATCACATGTATTTTGCAGTACTTGTTTTGATGGGGAAAAAAGGGCATTTGAATAAAGAATAGAGGAGTCACAATTGGAGAAAATGACAGTGGTCTTTCTAGAATCTTTGCTTACTTCCAAAAAACCTCTTTCACATTTTGCCCAGGGAAAGAACTACTTACAAATTTAAATCTTTGTTTGATGTGTATGTCATTTGGCTGAGATTTATTCTACAATGAATGAATGAATCAGAGGTGCTGACTGTGCTGGGAGTTGATGTTACTGAGTCAGCTGCAGATATGGGTTTCTAGTTTCCTGCATGTGCTGCATGTTCAGCATATGGAACTTATTTCACCTATTAATTTTAATGAGTTCATGCCAAGCAGGCCAATAATTAATTTTCATATGGCATATGTTTTTAGTTACCCACTTATCAAAGATTTGAAATGAATCACTTGCATTGCTAATTTTAAAAACCTCCTTAATGTGCACTGCTAATTCAAATTCAGTAAAGTTGACCATTCATTAACATAATAATTAGGAAATGACAAATATTCTTTACACAAAGTCCATATAACAGTGATAAATTCCAGGGCCTGAAAGTTTTGGGAAAGAAGAAGGAAAGACATTTATTAAGTATCCTGATAGTCAAGAGGTTTATGCTTTCATGTATTTTCTTTCTCTCCTTTCTTGGCTCTCAAAATAACCTTGTAAATGACCTTTTATTATTCTGAATTTTACAGCTGAGAAAATTGTGTGTCAGATCGGTTAAGTATGTTGCCAAATCCTACAAATGAGTATGGCAGAACTCAGATTTAAAGGCACATCTGTTTCTCATCAGTCAGCAATTTAGGTACTTTCTTCAATGCCATTTATTAACACAACTAGATCTTCTGAGTAGGAACATAAATCTTTAAACAGTGTTCTCAAACACTTCTGTTCTAGAAAAGAGAACATTTATTACCTTCATCTCTTATTAGCCAAAATTATAATAAAAACACCAATTAATAGAAAGTCTATAAAAGATAAAACTCATTTTACTTCCCTTAATTAGCTTTTAACTTTGGTCAAATTATTTAACCTATATGCCTTATTAGTAAAACAGGGTTAAAATTACCTGTTCCTCACAAGGATGTATTTTAAGGGGGAAAGATATATGCAGGATGCCAGGCACAGAGTAAGTATGTAGTAAACATTAGCTACTTTCCCATTTTTCTTAAAATTTTGATTTTGAGTCTCACAAACAAAAACAAGCATAAAATTTAAATTCTAAGAAATGAAATTTTAAAATGGGGACTAAATATTAGATTTTCAAAAGCTTATAAATACAAGAGTAATATATCTTAATTCTCAGTAAAAATTGCAAATAGGAAATTCAGTACTATCGAGTGAAACAATATCCAAGTTCATTATGTTTTTCTGACTTAATTACCAGCAAAGAAAACTTTTAAGCAAAACTCAATAGACAGTCATTGATAAAAATTCTATTTTTCATACCAGAAAAAATCCAAGAGCATTTAGTAAAACGTCTTCATTTTACAAATGGGGAAATTTAGATTTAGCGCTCTTGAGATGAGCACTAAATCTAAGTGTGTTTCTCGTGCCTTAACTCCGTGCTTCATTCAATCTACTTGCAGTTCTCCATGCATTCACACCAACCAAGGTGTTTCAGAATGAACATGTGTGAACCAGTTTCTGCATTCTGAGTATCTGATGCTGATACCAGTCATCCTCCCAGTCACCTGGGCTCATCATCTTAGCAGTCCTGCACCCCCACCCCGTGATTCCCTTCATGCTTCAGTTTCTTTAGTTAGTTCTCTGGCTAGTATGTAGCCCACCCTCTTGATGTCACCCATAGCTATTGCTTCCTATCTGTCCACTGCCATCACCTCAGGTCAGACACCACAATTTCTTTCTTGGTCAATTGAAGTATCTTCACAATGTTCTCTTCTACCTTCAGTCTCTGCTTCATGGTTTTGTAGTAAGTGGATAAGGCAGGCTCTGGGGTCAGGCTGCCTGTCTTTATATCCTGACTTGGGACCTCTTTTCTGTAACTGCAAATCATAGTACTTCCTGTATGGTGTTGTGAGGTGAAAAGGAACGTTATTATACGTGTAAAGTCTTCTCAACACCTGCTAAATTGGGAAGAAGCTAAGCTGGGTCTAACAAAATCCTGCAAGTTTATTTACCATTAAGCCCTTAAGCACAACTGGTCTTTAGTCAAAATGAGCTATTAACTGTTCTTTTTTTTTTTAATAGATTTTAGTTTTATTTATTTATTTATTTTGGCTGTGCTGGGTCCTAGTTGTGGCACGTGGGATCTTTGTTACGGCATGTGTATGGGATCTAGTTCCCTGACCAAGGATTGAACCCAGGCTCCCTGCATTGGGAGTGCAGAATCTTACCCACTGGACCACCAGGGAAGTCCCTATTAACTGTTTTTAAACATACCCAGCACTTTTCCAACTTTCTTTTGCTCATTGTCCTCACAGCCTGCAATGACAACTGGCCTGATCTGTCTCGTCCAATCATCCTTCAATATAACTGTTCTGAAAAGCAGTTGGCCCACATGTATGAAGAGCCTTAAAATTATCCTGCCCATGGACTGAGCTCTGCTCATCTTGGCAGGGCTCTCTTACATGTCCAGGACTGGCTAAATGTAGACTGATCTCAGATGGCCTCAGCTGGGACAACCGGGCTCTCCTCCATGTGTTCTCTCATTCTCTGGCAGGCTAGCCTAGACCTAACCAAATGACAGTGTCTGGAAAGCTTATAAGGTCTCTTGAGGCCTGAGCTTGAAGGTATTTCATCGTAACTTCCACTACATTCCAGTGGCTAATGCAGATTGCAAGGCCAGCCCAGTTACAAGGACTGGAGAAGTAGATTCTGCCTCTCAATGGGATGAACTGCAAAGTCATAATGCAGAGGGCATGGAAAAGTGGGGGTAAAGGAACTGGGGACATTTTTTGCAATCTACTGTACTAAGGATGGACAGAATTCTTGCCTTGGACAGTAGGACATGAAAACTGAGATCTGGCAGTACAGTGTCATAGTTAAGTGCACCAGAAAGTAGATCTATCACTTACTAACTGGGTCATCTCAGTAGGTTATGTAAATTCTCTATGCTTTAGTTTCCTCACTACTAAAATAGGGAGAAACATAAATGGGTTGTTGTAAGGATTGAATTAGTTAATATATATAAAGTGCTTAGAGTCTTACTGGTACAAAATTCTCTATGAGTTATTATTATAAGGGTCAGGCAAAAGAGCACTGTATCAGGGGTCTGTGTTTTAGTCTCTGTTCAAGGAGCCTTTACCTTTCTGGACCTTTGTCCTCATTTGTAAAATCATTGGGTTAGACATTCTGAGGTCCCTTTTTCTTTTTCTTTTCTTTTCCATTATGGTTTATTAGAGGATATTGAATATAGTTCCCTATGCCATACAGTAGGACCTTATTGTTTATCCATTCTACATATAATAGTTTGCATCTGCTAAACCCAAACTCCCAATTCATCCTCCCCTGACCACTTGCCCCTTGGCAATCACAAGTCTGTTCTCTATGTCTGTGAGTCCATTTCTGTTTCGTAGATAAGTTCATTTGTGTCATATGAGGTCCTTTTTTATATTGTGGTAAAATATACATAACATAGCATTTATCATTTTAACATTTTTAAATGTACAGTTCAGTGGCATTAAATACGTTCACATTGCTGTACAATCATTACAACCATCCATTTCTAGAACTTTTTCATCTTTCCAAATTGAAACTCTGTATCCATTAAACAATAATTTCTCCTTCTCTTCAGGCCCTGGCAACTGCTATTCTACTTTCTGTTTCTATGAATTTGACTGCTTTAGGTATCTCATATTAGTAAAATCATAAAACACTTGTCCTTTTTTGTCTGGCTTATTTCACTTAGCATAATGTCTTCAAAGTGCACCTATATTGTAGATTGTGTCAGAATTTCCTTTCTTTTTAAGGCTGAATAATAATCCATTGTATGTATATAAGACATTTTGTTTATCCATTCATCCATTGATGGACACTTGGGTTGTTTCTACATTTTGGCTACTGTAAGTAATGCTGCCATGAACATGGGTGTGCAAATGTCAGTTGGAGTCATTGCTATCAATTCTTTTGGGTATAAACCAGAAATGGATCTGAGGCTCTTTTAAGTATTTTGTAACAATAGGAAAAGAAAAGCAAATTATAATGTCTAAGCATCCCCCCTCCCACCCCAGTTTTTAGTGTTTCTTCTGAAACTATTCAACAGAGATGCCTCTCCTCTGTCCTATAGCACTAAATATGCAATGCTTTCTTGTCATCTATCGGAGGACACTGCAGTAGTTGGGCTACTTGCAGCCTCACTAGATCTCTGAGCTCCTCCAGGGCTTGTTCCTCTGCATGCTTAGTGCTAGCCTGGTGGTGGCAGGTGCTTGATAGATGAGAGTGAATGACTGAAGGAAAGTTTCTGATTGCCTGTGTGTTACGAAAGCTTCTTTTGAAATGCAATCAGTTTATTAGCACAACTCAGGATAGCTTGCACTGTCTTTAGTTTGATAACTTTTTTTTTTTTTCTGGCCATACTGTGTGGCTTGCAGGATCTCAGTTCCCCAACCAGGGATTAAACTCTGGCCCCAACATTGAAAGCCTGGAATCCTAACACTAGGCCACCAGGGAACTCTAGTTTGATAACTTTTGATATGTGAGGTCTATTCATCCCTGAGGACATATTTGTGTCCTCTACAGCAGAGAAAGACCACTGGTAGTGGTAGAGCCTGAGGGATTCAGTGGCCAGTTTTGACTTTTGAACTTTAAAGGAGCTCCTGATCCTCAGCAGAAACCCTGAAAATAGGACTTCAGATTCTTCAGGTCTGTCTGACAGGGCCTGGTGGAGAACTGAAGATCATCTTGTGAGACAGAACTTAGATTGAATCCATGTGACTTAGTGTGTTTCTATAATGCTATGCACCTTGTCTATAAAAATGAAAATAATACTCACCCATAGGGTTGTCTTTTAGATGAAAAGAGAAAATGTATGTAATGAGGTCTGATACTTAGCAGGTGGTACTCAATAAATGCTGGTTACTGTTCTTGAGATGAAGCAGACAGCAGTAACATTTATATTTGGGGGTGGAAAACCTGGCCTTTAATTCTTCTGTAGGACCAAGTCTGTTGATCTGATCTTATAGCGTATTCCGTGTCCATCTGACTAGCTAGGTAATTTTAAAGATTTTTTTCAGTGGGGAAGCAAGTGTGTACTTTCGTAATTTTGAGTGTCAGAGTTCCTGAGTTTATTGGTTTCAAACTAAAACAACATGTGTATAATTTAAATCCCAATTGCAAAACGGTATACTCATCAATACTACATTTTAATATATAATGTTTTAAAGGAGGTTCAGGATTTCTACGTTTTTGCACACTTGCTGAATCTGTCTCATTATTCTCTGTAGTAGTTTGCAGATAGTTATGCCATTCTTCTAAGTGCAAGTGGAATCTTGTTATATTGAAGTTAGATTTTGCCAACAATTTTCCTATATGTGAACAGCCAAGAGACTCAGTTGACCACATCCTCTGTTTATGCTACATTGGGATTTCATGGCATTAAAACAAAAGGTGTACTCCAATGTACTCCGGCACATTCACTGTTTGCTTTTCCAGCTTTGTTGGTATTTATAACTGTCAGCAGAGCACCAGGGTCATCTGTTGCCTTCCTTGACCATTACTGTGAACGTTATGGGTATGAAGTTGTATAAAGGATGGAAGTAGTAACCTGTGTAATCAAGGATATAGAATCAGTCTGATATAATCTTACACTTTGCTTCTCACAGTCATGAATCTTACCTTTCTGGTGTTTGAGCCAAAGCCATACAGGAGGAAAATGCTCTGCTAGTTCAACAGAAGTTCAAGATCAAAGTGACATAATATGAAATTCCTTTCAGGATGTGGTGATATGAAGAGCCAGGAATGTAGCACTATCATAGACTAGGAACTTGGAGAAGCATTCCAAACACACTCTTCATGGATACAGAGGTTTGAGAGCTGTAGCAAGCTGCTTTTTTTCCTTCACCTGCTCTCTAGTTAGGAGGAAGACTTTGCTCAAAGTAAGCATTGAGATAAGATAACATAATTTTAAATCTCATATGGAGTAAAATATTTGCAAGAACTGCTCAGAAAAGCTTGAAAAGAAAGACTTACGTGGAAGTGTCTGCTCTATTGTATACCAAAATACACTATGAAAACACCATAATTAGAAGTCTGGTATTTGCTTAGGAAAAAATGACATTTTGAACATACTTGAACATATATTTAATGTATAATGAAGCTGGAACTTCAGTTTAGTGGAAAAGTGTTTATCTGGAAAATTTAACACACTTGCCTCACAATATAGAAGACAATAGATCAGTTTCATACCTTACACAACATAAAATATAAATTTTAGATAGGTTAAAGATATAAATGTAAAATATAAACCTATGAAAAAGTAAAAAGTGGTGGAAATATTTGATAACCTCAGGAGAGGGGGGAATGTTTAACAAGACAAGGAACTCAGAAGCCAGGAAAAAAAAATTGACAGATGGACAGATTTGACTATCTCAGAGTTATTTACCATGACAAAAGTCATAAGCATAATAAAAATATAAAATAAGGTTGGCAAAAATATTTGTATTACATTTGATTATATGTACCCTAATTTTAAAGCAGCTCCTACAAGTTGAGAAAATAATCAGACAAGCAAGGCTGTTGAGAGGGGGTATCCAAGAGGTTAATAAACTTGACAGAAAGCACAACCTTATAGAGAGTCAGGTGTATAACAAAAGAAGAGTGAGATGCAGTTTTCAGTGTTCTCATGAGAGTTAAAAGGGATTGATGGCCTCCTGTGTAGGCAAGATTGTGAAATGCAACAAGCTTTTTTTGAAAGTAATCAGTAGTATCTATTAAAATAAAAACATAGACTTTTGACACAGTGATTCCACTTTGGAGAATCTATTCTACAGAAAGAAAAGAATTATTTAAAGTGAAATATATGTAAGAATGTTTATTATAACATTGTTTATAATGGAAGAAAACTAGTTTTTTATCATTAATGGAGTGATTAAAGAAATTATGGCATATTTATATTGTACTTGCAGTTCTTTAAAAAATATAAATTTGTTATATCTTTTGTCCCAAAAATGCCTATAATATTAAGTGGAGAATAAAACAAAAGCAGCAAAGCTGCAGAGTAAGTTGTATCGTTTGATTTTTTAAAAAGAAAGCAACAAAGAATAAACCTCTATTCCCTGAACAAGCAGCTATGAAACAGGATTGTTCAAATGAAAACAAAGAGGAAAAGAGATATATACAAATATTTGTAAATTACCTAAGTCTGGTTTTCTGAAGGGGTCACCAATCAGTTAAATATTTGACAGTGCATCTTTGGGCTAGATTCCCAGATGGCAGATTGTTGGGCCAAAGAATTAATACATATGTAATTTTGCTAGATATTACAAAACTCCCTCCAGAACTTGTGCCATTTTGCATTTTCACCAGCAATGACTGAGAGTACAGAAGGAGTATTTTCAATATCATTGAAGTATAATGGTTACTGCTTTGCTGGGAGTATAAACATTGTTCTGATAGAAAATGTCAAAGTTATCACAGACATTATTTTATAGCCAGGGTAATTAGATGGAAACATTGGTGATTCATATTTTGGGGAAGAATGATGGATGACTTGCAGGCCTGATCAAGTGCTGGAGGACATTTGCTGTCTCTGGAAGAGACCTTAGTCCTACGAAGGGTCTCCTTCCCCTCCTTGGTGGGCTGGGAGGTAGTGAGCCTCAGTCTCTCGGCCATTTGCACCATAAACACAGGTTGGGCATCTACTATGTGCAAGGCAGTCTGTTGTGAGAACTTAAACAATGAATATTAAAACAATCCCAGGGCTTCCCTGGTGGCGCAGTGGTTGAGAGTCCGCCTGCCGATGCAGGGGACACGGGTTCGTGCCCCGGTCCAGGAAGATCCCACATGCCGCAGAGCGGCTGGGCCCGTGAGCCATGGCCGCTGAGCCTGTGTGTCCGGAGCCTGTGCTCCGCAACGGGAGAGGCCACAACTGTGAGAGGCCCGCGTACCACAAAAAAAAAAAAAAAACAAACCCAGACTCTTGAAGCCTAGTGTTGAAAGGAACAAACTCTTGCTTTACCACTGGGTTGTGTTGTATGATGTTCCCCGTGCCTCGCCTCATCTGTAGAGCAGCATTAATCGTGTCTATAAACAGTTTGTATGTGCTTAAACAGATTGTGTAATTTTCTCAGTGATTTAAAGATAAAGTATTTTGTTGGCCTGAAGAATATCTCATTTCCATTTACCTTATTTCCCTTAATTTTACTGATTGATTTTGTTGCTGGTTTTATCAGATAGGGACAAAATCCTATAAGGAAGAAAATCAATTCCTGGTTGTCAGGGACTGGGGGAAGAAGCTTATGGGGAGGGACTGCTAATGGGGTGGAGCTTCTTTTTGGGGTGATGAAAAGATTCTGGAAATAGAATAGTACAGTCACATATACTAAAAGATACTTTAAAATGAATGAATTTTATCATCTATGAATTATATATCAATAAAGGAGACCCGTATAAGGAAAAATATGAATCTTATAGTGACTAGCAGAACGTTTAGGATGAGTAAATGCTCGTAAAATATTAGTTAATTGATAGATGGCAAGAACTGCAAGAAACTTTTTTCTAGGCCACAAATACAGTCATCATTTGTTGAATAATAAAACAGGAGGGAGTTTCAAGTAACTTGCCCTACATAATCTCTAAGAAGTTGTACCCCAGAAATTGTTTTTGTAAGGACTAAATTCTTCATTTCAAACTCTCCGTCTTAAGCATCTACTTTAATTTTACTTTCAGCATCAGTATGACAACCTGTTCCACAGTGGCTGCCCTGAGAATGATGCCACTCCACCTTTATCTCTACACCTTGTACTGGAATCTTGAGCAGAATCTCACCATTTCATATCAAAACATAGGTCTGTATTGGAATTGTGACATGAAATAGTAATAGTAATGAGATGGTAATAATAATAGCTGTTGTTTACTATGTGTCTCATTTATACAGGGGTTTTAATATATTATCTAATTTAATTTTCCATATAACCCTACAATATAGATTCTATTACCAGTTCCATATCCTGCATTTTCAGAATTAGGGAGGTGAAGTAACTCGACCAAGGTCGTGCAGCTGGTAAGTGCAGACTAGAATTCTGACTCGTGAATCTGACTGTGAAGTCCAAGCTCTGAACCCCTACAAGTATCCACTTTTGAAAACAAAGCCAAAAAACTTACTTATTAAAAAAATAAATAACCCTTATATAATTCACTAGAAAGCAATTAGACTCATCATGACCCACAGGTTAACTGAATCACAGTGCCTCTAATGAGACCTTAGTTCCCTTAGCTCCACCTTTTACATCACCTGTGACCCTTGACTTCTTTACTGATCAACATAATGATTCCTATTGAGTATTAAAAGCATATCCACATGTCACAACCACACCCATATCTCTTTCATTATCTCCTTAAACTCTGAGAGCTCTGTGAACTTACTAGGCTTGGAAGAAAAACTTGGTGAGATGATGTCTATTCTGGTTTGATCAGAGTCTTTGGAGAATTGGTAGAAATTATGATTCGTAAACTCCAAAGTGTCAATCTGGAGTCTCAAGTAATTACTTACAGAGCTTACAACCTATGGCCCATAGTTCAGAACCATGAGTAGAGCCATGTCCTGATAACAGCTGAAGCCCATTAAATTTGTAAAGTTTGAGTGAAATCTTAATTTAGAAATCATGATTTTATGCGCAACTTTTTCTTATCACTAAGTTATTACCATATTCTGTTTTAATAATATACTCTAAAAGTCACTTGTAAACAATTAAAGCCCCAAATATGAACAACTCATATGACTTTGGAGCTAGTATTGCAAGTGAGCAGGTTTGGAAAGTGGCACTGGAAAATGTCAGTGTATGGATCCTTTTGGCAAGTAGACTTCTGCTCTGTTGAGCCTGTCCTTATTCTCTTATGTTAATTAAAAGATGTATTTCTCTACCTGCCTTTGGGTTACCTGGCTACGCTTGGAAATATGAGAACTTGCTTTGGTTTCTGTAGCAAATGCCATCTTTGTCTTGTAATAGATATTCTTTACTTTGCGAAGCAAATCACCCATTGGCTTCAAATAGAGAAATAATAGCTATAGTTGTAGAGTGGTAACCCCATACATAGCAACCAGAGAATTTTGCAGACATAAAAGGGTCCTCCTTTTTTCTAATCCTTACATTTTCAGTTGTGTCTAAAATTCCATGTGATTGTTGAGGGATTCTGAGAGAAATGATAGACTATGTGTGTTGGCATTCAGTGGTATCATATACCCTTCAAAGATTGTCTTATAAAGATTTTAAAAAATTATTTTGGAGGTGGATGCAGAAATAAAATGCATCTTTAATTAAAGCTTTTATCTAATTGAAATAGACATAAGTTGTTGAGGACTGGGCAGTCAGGGTGAGAGGGGATACCATCTGACAGATTTTTCTTCTCTTCAGGAGTTACCTTGTATGCCTGACCATTCCTGTGGCCCTCGGTGTCTATGGGAATTATAGGTGGCCAAAACAATCCAAAACTATTCGTAAGGTAAGCAACTCCATGGGACGGTTAGCACATTTCAGAATCAGAGACTTGACAAATAGACGTAGGCAATGACCAGAACAAATGGGCCAATCAAATACAACCCCACACCTAGCACTGTTTTCTTTACATGTCCTGCATTTTTGGATCCAACCACCATATTTCCTCCACACTAAGCCTTGCTCCACTCCCATGGGACCCTACACTGAGGCTTATGACACCCTGCAAACCATGGAACTCATGCTTTAGTGACAGAAAAGCTTAGGCCTGCGTGTGGCCAGAGAGCACCAATTTGTTCACAAGGCTTCACACCGGTGCTCTCAAGTGAAGGCTGTCCAAGTCTGTATGAAATGGGACTCAGCGTTTAGGAATGTGGCTGATTTCCTGGAACAGCAGAATGAAGGGATGTCTTTCGGAAGCATTCCTAGGGGAGCCTCTAAAGATGGAGTTTGTACACACGAGCAAGGGCTGCTGACCACACGGATAACTGTCAAAATGAAATCATCCCGAACACACTAAGGAGTCTGGCCTTGGAATGATGGGAGGTGGAATACCCTACCTCCTCTTAACTTTACAGGGTTGTCTTTTATGTGCTAGAGAAACAAGCCAATGTCCTTGTTAAATAGCTTTTAAAATTATGTGGCTTGGGCTTCCCTGGTGGCACAGTGGTTGGGGGTCCACCTGCCGATGCAGGGCACGCAGGTGCGTGCCCCAGTCCGGGAGGGTCCCACATGCCGTGGAGCAGCTGCGCCCGTGGGCCATGGCCGCTGGGCCTGCACGTATTATGTGGCTTGAGTGGAGGCATTCCCAACAATGGTGTCCATCTCCTATAGGGTTTGTCCATTTTTCCAGTTATGCATTGTTTTAGATGATACAGACTTTTATTACATACTTTCATGAAGATTACATGCTTTCATGAAGATTTAAAAAATGTTTTTATTTCTACATTTATAAAGAAAGACATTTGGAGCTAACTGGAGGTTCAGCAAATAAATCTCAGTTTATTTTAGTTTGGGCTTTATGGTTTGGTTCAGTTTAAGCTCTTGATGTTTGGCTCTACCTGACAAAACATGCCACTCCATTTGCCTGTGCAAATAGATGATGCTTCCCCAGCTTGGCACAAGACTGAAAAACTCTCGCTATTCCTCCAGTGAGATGGAGAATGGGAAGAAGGGTTGACAAGCAGACAAATCAGTTGAGTACAGGCAGCTGGAGGAAGGCTTAGATGCTGTGGATTCGGATTGCTTACTGTTATTTCAGTAGGAGAAAATTTCCAGTGTGTCAGCGTGTGGTTATAATTTTGTTTACAAAACAGGAGAGAGTATGATCATGGGACCCTCTTACTTTTCAAGTACTGTACCTTGCATTACTTTATAAAAAGGGCATCTAACAAAAAAATTATGATTTTGATGTTTCCATATCCTCTACTAGGCCACATTGTCAATGGAGAAATCAGATAAAATTTCTGTATGTCTGTAAAGAGTAAATGAAAACCATAGGCAAATTAAAAACCATTTGGCTATTCCATAGGCGCTGTGGCAGAAAATATTTAGTAATATGTATAAATAGTCTAGAGCACCTTAGTTAAAACTAGGACACTTTTATCATTATTTTGGGATGTCTTCATTTTCTATTCCTAGTCCTCTTTTAATTTTAGATCTGATTTATTTTCTGAATCAGTTGCTTTTGGTAAATTTGATATCCCTTTCTTGGTAGAAAGTTAAAGGAGGATTTTTACAATCAGAGGCCTTTGTGTGTTCCAGCATCTTCCCATTAGGCAGAGGCCCAGTCTTTCCCTGTATTTGAGCAGTAAAAATGATCCCAGAACACATCTTTGGTACATTGGGTTGTTTTTATTTTGTTTTGGTTCCCCATGACCATCTTCTTCCATACCCTGAATCACTTCAAATCAAGGTTGATGCTGAACTGGGTGCATAGTTTGCTGTTTACATGATGTGAATGGGAGCTTGCCAACATCCTGATTTTCTCCCAAATATTCTGGGTCTTGCTTCCTCTCTCTCTGGTTTAAAACTCAGACCACTAGGAAAATTTTTGGTTGATTTTTGTTTGTTTGTTTCTGTTAACAAAAGTAAGAGACAGTCATTTGGGAGAAGATATCAGTATATTCAGTACTATCTCATTTTCCATTAATATTAGCTCAGGTTTTCTAATGAAGAATGGGTAAATTTCATTTGAAGGAGAGAAGAACAGGGAACAAAGCAGTAAGAAATTGTTGGTGTTTGAAGGGGTGGTGGGAAGAGAGTGGAGGATGGTCAGGCAGGGCAGATCTCAGACAAGAGCTTACCAGCACAGGGCCTATGAGGTTGTGTAAGAGGTGTTGGATGCTTATTATCAGATTTTTCACTTATTTCACAAATTTGTCCTATCCACGAAAAACGCCACTACCCAATCCTTCTGGCAAAATCCTCCCCTTGAAAGGAATACATTCTGATCATAAAATAAGAAGACTTAGATCAAGGTCAAGTGCAAGTCACTTGACCATTTTGGACCTCAGTGTGATATTGACATGAAGATATATGTATAGATTGATGGAAAAGAATTGAGATTCTGGGGGCTTCCCTGGTGGCGCAGTTGTTGAGAGTCCGCCTGCTGATGCAGGGGACACGGGTTTGTGCCCCAGTCTGCAAAGATCCCACATGCCACGGAGCGGCTGGGCCCGTGAGCCATGGCCACTGGGCTTGTGCCTGAGCCTGTGCTCTGCAACGGGAGAGGTCACAACAGTGAGAGGCCCGCGTACTGCAAAGAAAAATAAAAAAGAATTGAGACTCTGGAAATAGAGCAAAATATATTTATGGACAATTGATTGTCATCAAATGTGCCAAGAACAGTCAATGGAGAAATAATAATATATTATAATAATAGTAATTTTAATATAGTAATTAATACTTTGGATGAGGTTCAGGTACCTGTACACTTCTAGGAAAAGAAGTTTCACTATATTTTGTTTCATGCCTCTCAATTTATTTCAAGCATTTTTTCTTATTATAAATACAACATATGTTCACTGTAGAAATTTTTTAAAATTAGAAAATTCTGAAGAAAAAAAAATTATCTGTAATCCAAAAAAAAAAGTTCTGATATTTGACACAACTCTGTGACAGTTGCACGACTCTAAATATACTAAAACCACTAGGTTGTGTACTTTAAAAATGGAGAATTTTATGTTTATCTCAATAAAGCTGTTATATAAAAAACTATTTTAAAGTGTCAAAACTGCTCTTCATGGATTTAGGGAGATTTTCATTGTTATATAAATGTGTGAAACTAGATTCAGCAGAGTTCTTTCATAATTACTCTGCATATACAAAAAAATAAAAAACTGCAGCCTGTGATCATTTCAAAATCTTTTTATATTCAGATACTGAGCCTTCATAAGGGTTGACTACCTCAGATTTGCTGCACTCATTGTGGATCACAACTTCTAGATAAGAAGTTTACAGCTATTGTGTCGAAGTAAAATTTGAAACTAGTTCTACTGGATTCCTATCAGAAATCCTGCAGAAAGTCAGACATCTTGGCTCTGATCTGCTATAAAAGATGTAAATTTAAGTGACCTTAATTACCCTGTCCTGTGCTCCATCCCTAAGGAATACTCTGTAGTGGGCGGTGGCTTTATTAGACTTCCTGGACCATGCTACTCTCAAAAGAACTGATGTGTTCAGATAATCTGTGTAGGGCTGTGATTCATAATTTAAACTTTGAGTTGTCTCCTGAGGTAACCACAAATTAAATTCAACCAAACTTGAGCCCACCAAGTGGGAAAAGGGGTGGGGGAGGAAATAATCTTATTTCTTTTAGCAATTTTTTAATTTGGTAGTGCTTTTCTGTGTTCCATGTTAAGGCTTTTTTTTTCTTTGGGAATAGTTTTTGGCAGAGCATATTGCTTGGTTAAGTAACATGAAATATGCATTGGAATTATGAAATGCCTCGTGAGTTTGCCAATCTCTAGAGTGGAACCAAACAGCCTTTGATGTAAAGGCTACCCAGGATTACCAAAAAGTCTTTCCATCTAATGAGATAGTCTGGTAGTTTCCTAGTTCTGTATCTTTGGCTCAGTAGAAATATTTCAAAGTGTCATGTGACCACTTGATTCAGAGTCTGGGTTTGTCCATAATAAATCTGTTTGTCAAATGTTGGAGTTGCAGACTTGCTACTGGCAAGAGTGAAGCAAATGGCTAAGCAAAACTATCCTGATGTGGGAATGTTTTCATCTAGGAGTTCAGTCTTGATAAAGGTGTCAATACTACTCCTAGGAGGGTTACAGAATCACCTGACAGGACCTGCAAACAACATCTGGGCAATAATGTGGGCATTATTCGAGGTGACAGGGAGGATGCCTACGTTCTGATATACTTGGGTGAGTATTTGAGCCAGCCAAGGAGAGGTTGGATGATTGAGAAACAAAGCATTCTTGGTTAATATGATGACTTCATTTGGCAACCAAAACTCTTAATAATGTCTTGGACCTTAGCCACATGTTTCCCCTGAAAAGTATGCCTTTTTTTCCAGCAAAATTTTGTTGGGGTTTATGTTATTGAGGAATGAACTGATATGAATATGTGGAACTGGTATTTAATGGCATACTGTCCTAGAAATCTGAATACCTGCAGGAGATTTAAAAATTCCAACCCTTGTTGTAACTTTTTAAAGAAGATTGTGATATTGTTAAAATGCACATGAATGAAGTTTTAACATGCTGTATGATGGGTGGATAAGGCTGTCCATTGTACCATTTCTTTGTTTGAATTCTCAGGCATGGTTTGGCAGTGCAAACACTCTTTAAATTAACAACTTCAATACACAATAAATATATGCATTAAAAAATTGTGGAGTAGGAGTAGATCTAACCATTTGAAAGACCTAATCATTTGAAAGATTAATAATACTGGGTAAACTATGGCAAATCTGATTTTATGAAACAAAAAAAAAGTAAAAGTCCCACACGATAGAAACAAAATAAACATAAAAACATTTAAATATAAATAATGTTTAATCTAGCATAATAAAATAATGTTGATAACACAGATCAAGTGGATAAAGTTATGGAAAAACATAAATGGTAAGAATAGAATTAAATAAAACAATATTCAAGTCAGACTAACAAACTTTGAATCAAAGATTTATTTCCAGTTCCCTTTAAAACAGGGCCTAACAGTTAATTTTTTAAAGCATTTTTTAAAAGGAATGGATACTTCCTAAATTTTGCAAAATGTTAAAAAAAATATAGCGCTAAGAAGATACCATGAAATAAATTTTACAAATGTAAAATTGACTTCAAGCTAAGTGGAGAACACCAATTATGGGAAATTTCACTCATTAACAAAGACGTAAAAAACTGTAAATAATGTTATGGACAGCAAAGTGTTAACAGCTTGTTTTAACATAAAACCTCACGACCAAATAGAATTTGTTTTGAGAAAACAGTGAAGTGTTCGACACTGCAAAATTGAGCATAGTTATTCCATCCACTGAAAGAATAACGTAGAAATAAGCGGGACAAGTTGTAGTCAGAGTGTTTTCACGGTACTTTTGTTTTTTGCTTTTCTTTCTTTTTTTTTTTTTTGCTATTAAGAATCCAATCTGCAGTTTGCAATAAATGGAATAATAAACGTGCGCATGGAAAGTGGGTCGTGAGTGACGTACTATACATGAACTTAAATAATATATATTCTATCATGGCTCCAGGTTTGTAAAACTCCTGCAACGGGTTCTTTTCCCATAAAGCCTGGCCTGTCACAGATAACTCTGTAAGGGTCTAGAGAAACTGCTTTTCGCAAACGCATGCACGTTGCTGTGGTTTACACTGGTGAAGTAACGGAGGAGCGTTTGGGCTGCAGTTTCAGCGTTCAGCCACACTGGTGATTTTTCAGATTTTTTTTCCTCGCTAATGCGCAGGCGTAACATGCGCAATGGCACATTAAAAAAAGATCCGGTGCTGCTAGTCGTAACTCTACCCATCTGTTCTGTTAAAGAAATACTTAATATCACGCTAGCGGCTAACTTGTGGTGATTTTACGGTGGTGAACTTGCTTCTGCAATCTCAGCTTTTACCTGGTGTTCAGAACGTCGTTTAGGTTTGTAGATAACTGCTGAAGAATCGGTGCGCGGAGTGACACGACACGCAAAGAGACCGGAAAGGCTTTCGGTCAAGATGGAGGTTGTTGAAACGCATCCCTGACGATTGGTAAGCAGGTACATGCGTTAAAATAACTCTGGAGTTTACTAGAAAATAAAGGCTGTGTGGCACTTACTTTTTATGTAGTAAGGATCCACGCGCTATTGAAAAAAACAGCAAAATCGTATTTTACAGATTAGCGTTCGGGCCCGACATGCAACCGGGGACGGACGACTTCCTACCGCCGCCAGAGTGTCCGGTGTTCGAGCCTAGTTGGGCAGAATTTCGAGACCCCCTTGGCTACATCGCGAAAATCAGGCCCATTGCCGAGAAATCGGGTATTTGCAAGATTCGCCCACCCGCGGTAAGCCTCTAAAGCAGAATTTGGCCTGAAGGTGACTTTTGCAGTGACCGCAGGACCACTGTGCTACTTTAACAACGCCTTAGATTCGGAACCAGTTAATTGAATCCTCCAGGTAGCTCCTAGTTTCTCCCCTTGTAAATGTTTGACTAAAACGCGCTGGTGTCGGAAAACTAATATCCTATCACTAGACTTCGTGGAGTAACAAAAAATTGATGTGAATAACTAAAAAACCTGAATCGGTACCAATTCTCAACTGTGCCAGTGTTACAGGCATCTCTGTTATAGGGATATGTGTCTTTTATACTTTATTTAAATGACATTTAATGCATTCCAAGTTATTTGATAATGTAATTGAACCGATGAAAAGTTGCATGAATTTGTGCCACTGGGCCTCCGTTGTTTACATTTTCTCATATGACCTGCGATGTGTATAATAAACATACCTAAAAATGGGAAGGGATATGGAGCCCCTACTACCAACCGAAGTACTGTTATTTCACTTAGAGTCTTCTCTTCTGTTTTGGGGTACTTAAAACTGCTAATTGAAACTGTTATTTGACTGAATTTTGAATGCAAATTGAAATGAACCTAGGCCATCAGTTTAAACAACTAATATGACATCCAGAGTAGATGTCCACTTACTGCACAGCATGCTGCTCATTAGTTACACACTGAGCCAGACTCCCAGATTCTCTTTTTTTCTATTTCAATGGCAATACTTTTCTCAGTATAGTAGTTATGCTTTGGTTCATCTTTTCCAGACCACCAAGAGTAGGAAAAGATAATGGTCTAAGTTTGAAAATTAAACAGTTTCTTGTTCATAATAGGGTTATCCTCATTTCAGTAAGGACCTTTCTCACAGCCTTTTTGTCCTTTGTTCTTAAAGTGAGCTTTAGGCCTCATTTTGTCAGAATTTGGGATTTTTTTCTTTTGTTTCTGTTTGTTGTCTTTTTTTGGAGGAGACATACCAAGCAGACCTTTGGATTAGTAGATTTTTTTTTCCCAGTGACCTAGTGTTAAAGATGCAACAGCTTGAGGCTTTTAGAGGCAAAAATAGTAATGTCTTAAAAGTGAGGGATATTAAGATAGAAACAGGTGGTTCTAGTTCTATCTTTATCGTTTGCTATGCCATAATAACCAAGTTGTTTCTCTTTCTTTTAGGACTGGCAGCCTCCGTTCGCAGTAGAAGTCGACAACTTCAAATTTACTCCACGCATCCAGAGGCTAAATGAACTAGAGGTATTTCTTTAATATTTAAGTCACCCTCTTAGAGTGGAATCTCAGCTGTAATCTTGTTTTGCTTGTAGTTTGATAACAATGCATTTAAGAGGTTAGGTTTTGAAGTAAATATATTTTGATTGTAACACCAGCTTCATTATTTCCAAGAATATTGATCCTGCAAAAAGTCTTGTGCAGAATGGTAGGACATATAGAGGGTTTAAATTTAGGGAGATGAATCACATATTTTTTTCTGCCATAAATGGGCTAAAACTAGACCTATCAAGAAAAGAGATACTGTCTTTCCCATTTTTTCCCCCATACCTTCGTATTTTATTATTTTGGATTTTCCCTGACTTCTTTAACAAAAGCAAAGTACAGAGCAAAAATCTGGCCTCCTGAATGTCTACCTTAAGGCTGGTGGTGGTGTATGTATGACTGTATTTAAGAATGGGTTAGAGTAAGTAGGAGAGGAAAATCTTGCTTTTTAAAGTACTCAAGAGTGTCCATATTTGGTTTAGTATTATTTTTGGAAAGCATATGAATGGTTTGGCATTGTCTGTTAGAAGTTTTGACTGTGGTTGGTGACTAAAAGCTCCAAAATGACTTAGGGTAAGAGAATGATAATTCATAAACTGGTCTCGTGTCTTAAGTTTTTGACATGGAAAGGAAAACTACTTCCACCTTCACTTATGTTTCTGTAGACTCTAGATGGCTATCTGGAGGAAGATACTAGATTGAGCCTAAATACTCTTATTCAGCATTCATTAAACCCAAAGATAACGCTTTAAACTTAGGCACGAAATGTTTTGACTTTGAGGCATCACTTTCTGAGTTCCTCCTCTCATGTGAAAGAATTAGTTTATTTGAGCTTTTTATGGACAACAGTGGTGTTAAAGGCAGTGAAGCCTAGATTCTAGCCTAGTAGAAAACCATAGAAAATACAGAACGATACTTGCTTATCCATTTCTTACTGCACCAAAGTTCGGATAAGGAGTAAGACAAACTCACAGGGCTGTCTATTCTCTAGGCTCAGACCAGAGTGAAACTGAATTATTTGGACCAGATTGCAAAATTCTGGGAAATTCAAGGTTCTTCTTTAAAAATTCCCAATGTGGAGCGGAGGATCTTGGACCTCTACAGTCTTAGTAAGGTAAGAGTACTTCTGCTTTTAAAAGGAAAAACAAATAAAAAACCTTACTTTGGGCACATCTGTTGTTGAACATTGTCTTTGGACAGGAAAGGAAAGAATACAAGAGTCCGCCAACATTTTTTCCCTCAGTGCTCCAGCAGTGATTTATTAGATTTTCATAGAAACCAGGACCTAGAGAGAGACACTTGTATGTAGATTTTCAGTCTGATGGGACTTCCTGTACCAACTAGTACTAGAGCAGGTAAACTAGGGCTCAGTCTTCAAGATGAAAACCCTATTTGAACTTTCACTTGGGACGTAGTCCTGCCAACATTGCTTGACACAATCTCTGAGACCTGGAATCATTGGTACTGGGGGGGGGGCAGAGAGCACTCATTTTAAGCCTCATTGCAATTTTTTAGGTTTTTCCAGTGTGTTCACAGTTAATCTATACCCTTTCTTATCCTTTCAGATTGTGATGGAGGAAGGTGGCTATGAAGCCATCTGTAAGGACCGACGATGGGCCCGAGTTGCCCAGCGCCTCAACTACCCACCAGGCAAAAACGTTGGCTCCCTGTTACGATCTCACTATGAACGTATCATTTATCCTTATGAAATGTTTCAGTCTGGAGCTAACCTTCTGGTGAGGTCCCTTAGCTGGTTTGGAGCCTAATGTGATTTTGCTGTTTTTCCTCTTACCTTCCCTTTTCTGGTTGGGATTTCTTCTAAATAGTCAAGGTTTCGAGAGTTTTAAGCTCATTGACAAAATTAGAAATTCCAAGAATTGGCCCTGTAAAATATTTTGTAGCATGTGTGAAGAGGTTTTACACCTTCTAGGTTAGATCATGGGAAGTGGAGTGTCCTTTCCCTCTGTCTTAGGGTTTTCATGGACAAGGTCTTAAAGTAGGAGTTAGAGAAAAGCAGTTCTTATTTTAGCTATCCTCTGTGAAAAAGATAATTCTTAAGAGTTATTAAACTTTCGGAGGATAGTTCATGTAAAAAGAGTTTAGGAATAAAACCATGGTGTGACTTGGGCTTAACAAGGAGTGGCAACTGATTTAGCTGGTTATCTTAAATAATAACTTTTTAGGTTTTATTACCTCCAGAACACTTTTTAAAACTATGTGTGTATCATGTATGTGTGCAAACATATTAAATTTAGCTTACCTGGTTTTACTAGATTTGAAGTGTATAAGGCACACAGAAAGTAAGGGGGGAAGTCCAGGTTCAAACCTTGGTCCAAGACTGTGGGTCTTCACTAGGCTCTACTGCTTAAATGTATGCAAAGATGTAGAGGAATTTTCATGATGTGTTCTGTCATTCCAAAGAACAGAAGGGTAGATTTCTATAATTTACCAAGAAATACAGCTTTTCTTGCCAGAGATTTAGGATGAGAGAATCACTTAGTTATTTGCTGATTGTGAATATTACTCATTTCCTGATACTTCACTTTTCCCTATATCCCCAGCAGTGTAACACTCAACCATTTGACACTGAGGAGAAAGACAAGGAATACAAACCCCACAGCATTCCCCTTAGACAGTCTGTGCAGCCTTCCAAGTTCAGCAGCTATAGTCGGCGGGCAAAAAGACTACAGCCTGACGTGAGTGCCTGGTTGTTTTTCCCTACAAACTGCCGAAGTTCATCTAGGACTCC